>NW_018407219.1:203430-285258 GCF_002113885.1 Mizuhopecten yessoensis | reverse complement strand
GTTTATAATGGCAAATGATACTTTGAATATTACATGTTAATAACTTGATTGGAATTATAACCTTGAATTGACAGTTTGATACTTTGAAAATTTTGAGCCAGCCCTACCTCCAAGGGCTGTAGGGTGGGGCTCAAAGGAGTCAGTGTGCTAAAATTTCTTCATTTTCCTTGTTAAGAATCAAAGGTGCTAGTTTCAAATCCTTTTTAGTCTGAAATCTGTATGCTAGATATTGAGTAAGGTGGTTTTATTGTTTTTTGTCACTTTTAATAATATTTCTGTTCATGTTAAAAACAAAATCAACTCTCTGTATAAATAAATCAGGTGACCGTAAAGGCCCATGGGCCTCTTGTTGAACTCTTATGATTCAAAGGTTGGAAGAGTTTATTATGAAATTTCAGGGGTGAATGAGTTGAGTGTTGAATTGCAATGTGGCCCTAATATGTATTGTGAGTTTTCCTTTATAACAATCGTCACTGTTGTTTTGTTTGTTCTAGTTGCTGGTGTTCCATCGAGATGTGGCACCCTCTCCGACCCACTCCAGCCAGATGTACAGCAGCATGCATGGTGGTGCCCCCTGTGTTAAGGCCACCATCAAAAGCCTGGAGCAACTACGGGTAGGGAGAGTGAAAGGGGCTCTTATTTGGATATTGAAAATAGGATTTCTATCCACACCTACAAAATATCTCATCTTTACTTTTATGTGATCTTAACAAAGAATAATATGAAACATTTGTAGCAACAGTTTCAAAGAATCCGCATCTGTCATAGTGGGCTTCCAGTTTGAAGGGTTTGAAGTTTCAAGGGCCTATTGAATGCCCTGTTATCATCACCTTTTTGAGAGAAAATTAACCTGACATGTATATTTTTTAAATATAAACATTCCATAACTGTTTGACACAGGGGTCTCAGAAAGCCAACAGCTTCCCAAGGACAGAGATCAGTTTTGTCCTGGCACAGCTGGAATCAGAGGTGGACATCACCATTGTGGACAGGATCAATAGCCTCATCAAACCCGAGCCAACTAGACGCCCCTATAGTACAAGTGTGGCCACCAACATGACAGGCGGGGTACATAATTATATACCTGTAACTAATAATCACAATACCCATACCTTCTGGCCAGTATACATGTGTCTTCGGGCTACAGTCTTTGGTCATGTAGCTTTTCTGTTCTATAACTCAAAAAAGTTCAATATTCATAGAACCTTTCCCCCCCTTAGGGGTACAATCCAATTGTAATGAATGCTAAAGTAAGACGAGGATATCTCACACCGGGAAAAGTGTGGATACACCAGTCCAGAGTAAGAGATAATTTTGTCAAACTTTTTATGCACATCATTCCAGTAGTCTAGAAGTGTCTTTTGGTATTTGGAAGTTTTCATTATTGCTAATGATCCTGTTACCACGGAAGCAAATTGCCAGAACAGCAATAATAATTATTTCCCAGAGAATATCTCTAAAAATTGTTAAAATAACAATACAAAACATTATGTTTCCATCAGTCTACTTGTTAACAAATTTAGTAGTGCCCGTTAGTTACTATTAAGACATTTTTATCCCCAGTTCTCACCGAAACGTGGGATATAAATTTGGGTCTGTCTGTCTGTCACGCTTCGTTTACGTGCAATAACTACAACAAATATTAACCGATTTTCTTCAAACTTGGTCACAGGGTTAAATTTCTTAAGGGCTCGGCCAAGTTCACTGACCACTCTCAGCGGACCCCATTTGGCGGAGTTATGGCAACTTGAATAATGAAAATCGTCATTATCCGCCGCGCGTTTCGTTTCCGTGCAATAACTACAACAAATGTTAACTGAATTTCTTCAAAATTGGTCACAGGGATAAATTCTACACCATTTGGCGGAGTTATGTCCCCTTGAATAACGAAAACCGTAATTATCTGCTTGGTTTTGTTTCTGTGCAATAAGTACAACAAATGTTAACCGATTTACTTTAAACTTGGTCACAGGGATAAATGCCTTAAGGGCTTGGCCAAGCTAGATGACTACTTTCAGCAGACCCCATTTGGCAGAGTTATTGCCCCTTGAATAACGAAAAAAAACAAATGTTAACCGATTTTCTTCAAACTTCGATTTTGGTGAAAATTGGTATATATGGATATAAGGGGACTGCGAATTCAACCGCATAAGTTTCGTTACCAAAGCAACCACATGGAGGCTTCTGATTGGTCAAATTTAGATATTGGTATATAGGGATATTAGGGGACTGCGAATTCAAACGCATAGGTTATGTTGCCATAGTAACCATATAGCAACCACATGAAGGCTTCTGATTAGTGGAAATTCAGATATTGATCGATTTTGATGAAAATTGGTATGTAAGGCTATAAGGGGACTGCGAATTCAACCACATATGTTTCGTTGCCAAAGCAGCTATACAGAGGATTCTGATTGGTTGCAATTTTGATGAAAATTGGTATATAAGGAGACTGCGAAACCAACCACATATATTTTTTTGCCATAGCAACCACATGGAGGCTTCTGATTGGTCGAAATTTAAATATTTTTTGATTTTTATGAAAATTGGTATATAGGGGTATTAGGGGACTGCGAATAATATCGCATAAGTTTCGTTACCATAGCAACCACGCAGAGGCTTCTGATTGGTCGTAATTCGGATATTGTTCGGTGGTATATAGGGGTATTACGGGACTACAAATTCAATCGTATACGTTTCATTGCCATAGCAACTACACAGAGGATTCTGATTGGTTGCAATTTAGAAATTACTCAATTTTACTCAAATTAAGTTTGTACATTGTAGGTGTACTATGGCGATGCAATCCTTTTCTGATGCATCTTTGCGACTATGGGGGCAATTTGGGTGACATCTGTAATGGTCTGCCATTACAATTAGTACTTGTTGCTGTAGATATTGTTAAGGTCATAGGAGTGTATTGATAAACTGAAATAGGAAGTGCATCCCTAGTTGAAAATCCAATGTAGGGAGACAGTATCACAATTTCCGCATATTCTGATATTTGATATTAAACTGAAAAACTATTGCATGTTTATTATTGACAGAACAGTGTGTTCTCTCAATATTAAAGTATTTCAAAGCAATCCAGGCATTTATTTTTTTATTTATTTTTATCAATGAGTCACATGTGTCCATTTTTCTGTACTTCAGGAACCCGGCTACCTATTTCACTACTGTGAAGTTTTTCAAGAAAGATAACTCTTTACATGCAATTACTATATGTACATGGTTTTATTATAAAATGTCAATTTTTAAACATTTATAGATAATTAATTTTACACAATTTCAGCATTTATTAAATTGATATACATTAATTCAATACTAATCTATGTCAGTATCATTTTTATTGACATTAATTTGCCTAAACTTGTGTCTTTCATTTATTTTTTTCAAAACTCACTCCTTTTTACATAAATTTTCATTTCAAATCCTTTAAATTCTAACAACCTATATTTTTTTTGTGGCAGAAAATTTTCTTTACTTCAACGCAATATAACTACCAAATTGGAAGAAATTCTACTGAGAAATGGTGACACAATCCTATTACCTTAAGATGTTTCAACCAAATTCCTTATGCACATCCAACTCATGCTAAGTTTGCCAACCAATGTGATTTGTGCATATTTACAGATAATCAATGAGGTATAGGGCTTTTTTTTTTCCTTCAAGTTTCAAGCTGTACATTATGTCTCAACAGCACGATATTCACATGTTTAAACCTAACCTCAATTATGTTAACCTACAATATGTCTGCAAGCAGGGGATATTAATTCCACAAATTTGCTTGTACATGTAATTGTTGATGTTTCTACTTTGACCATGGAGACAAAAGGCAAAAAATGCAAACTATTGTTTCTGGAGCAGATTTCAAAAAATATTTCATGCTAGCTTCATGAAACTCAATACTAGGGTTTTGCATATACATTTATTAGTCTTAAGTAGTTGTGCCTTAATTAAGCTGTCCACAAGTTTCTATTTGGACATTTTCCTGTTACCACTGAAACAAATAGCTAAAAAGCAAAATCATTTCTGGTGCACCTCCCCAGAACCATTCTGTGTAACTTTACAAACTTCATATGCACCTCAATCTAGGAAAGTTTTTGCAATTAAATTAAAGTTACTTAAGTAATCTTAACTGCCCAGGCAAATTGAATGGTTTTGAAGCATTGTTGACCATGGTAAACCATCACTAACCATGGCTTTACTACCATCTTTTTAGAATATATAACCAGGGCTGACCATGGTTTGACAGTTTACGTTAATTGGCCAACCCATCCCCTAAACCATGGACTACTTATGCTGTGACCATGATCATATGATCAAACCCTGCTGTTGCTGTGCTCTGCTATGCTTTTGAACATTAGCAATGGTTAACCATGGTCAGTCATTTGCCTTGGTGGTTTAATTTGATAATGTCTTTTTGTAAAAACTTCCAGCATTCTGTCCCCCGACCTCCATCCTTGAAATTCGGATTATCTTTCAACATCTCCTTGGGGGTGGGGGGTCTGAATGATTATGCACTTGTTTTATGTACATGTTTATCTGTATCATACTATGTTGATTGTGTAGATGACTTCCTATGCCCTGAGCCAGGCACTAGATGATGGTCCTGGTACTCAAGAACACAAGTATGACCTACAGATTTCTTGTCCTGCTGCCAAACTTTCACTCAGGTAATAAAAAGATGCGAAATGTTGGGATAGAATTTCCTCAAATTTGTGTTACAGATTACAAAAAAAAAATCACAACAGAAATAATGTAAGAAAATTAAAATTTTAACAGAAATTTTAACAGAAATTATTAAATTTGATAAATATTCTCAGATATTAATCCAATATAAGTATGTGATATCCTACTGTACAGATTTCCCATCCCTGACCTTCGACCCCTATCTCAAGTTGACAAGTTGCCATGGTGGCAGAAAAACCTACGGGATGAGATCCTGATCCTACAAATGTCGGATGTGCTGTTCCAAACCAGCTACCTGTCCTCACAGACCATCTCAGAACTGGAGATCACCTGTAGGGACATCCATGGTCAGTCCAGTAGCCTCACTCCCAGAATTAGGATACTTACACGATCTCTAACAAACTCCCATTATGTATCAAACTATATGAATTGAGATTCATTCATATTATCTAGAATGGAAACACATTTAATACTTTATTTTTTTTTACAAATTGATCTCGGCATTATATTTTCTATGCTGTAAAAGGTTTCAGAAAAAATATATTTTTCTTTTGTTTGTCACCAAATGACTCCTTGGTAAGGTCACAATAAAGATGTTAGAAAACAACAATGGCACTAGCTACTGCAGAAATATAATTCATATGTTCTCTTCAGATTTAGATCAATTTCAATTTTGTAAATGGTATTGCATTGAAATGATAATGAAAGTCATCATATATATTATGATTATATTTTATCAAACCATAAGTGAAATGATAATACTGCAGTAATTTATAGGTTTGTTTGGCATTCTACATTTTGGTTACAGCTTAGGTAATTTATGTGATGACGGACCCCACAGCTATTAATTTCAAGATTTGAAAGTAGTAGTAATCATACTTAGTTACCCCTTACCAGCTACGTGGTTGGCAAAAGAGAATACAATGGAAGGGAGACAAATGTTGTGTCTGTTAAATTCCAGCCTTTTTCAAGATCGACCCAATCAAAGAGGAGCCAGAACCATTTGCTTTTGTGGGTGGTGATGAGAATGAAGATGGGTGCAACAACTTCCCAAGGTAGGGCGCCAGCAGTTGTTAGAGTAAAACATATTAATTCTATTCAAATTCTTACAGTAACACATATTAATTCTATTCAAATTCTTTACAGTAACACATATTAATTCTATTCAATTCTTACAGTAAAACATTAATTCTATACAAATTCTTACAGTGAAACATATTAATTCTATACAAATTCTTACAGCAAAACATATTAATTCTATACAAATTCTTACAGTGAAACATATTAATTCTATTCAAATTCTCACAGTAAAACATTAATTCTATACAAATTCTTACAGTAACACATATTAGTTCTATTCAAATTCTTAACAGTAACACATATTAATTCTACTCAAATTCTTACAGTAACACATATTCAGTCTATTCAAATTCTTACAGTGAAACATTAATTCTATTCAAATTCTTACAGTGAAACATATTAATTCTTACAGTAAAACATATTAATTCTATACAAATTCTTACAGCAAAACATATTAATTCTATACAAATTCTTACAGTAACACATATTAGTTCTATTCAAATTCTTAACAGTAACACATATTAATTATATTCAAATTCTTAACAGTAACACATATTAATTCTACTCAAATTCTTACAGTAACACATATTCAGTCTATTCAAATTCTTACAGTGAAACATATTAATTCTATTCAAATTCTCACAGTAAAACATTAATTCTATACAAATTCTTACAGTAAAACATATTAATTCTATACAAATTCTTACAGTGAAACATATTAATTCTTACAGTAAAACATATTAAGTCTATTCAAATTCTTACAGTAACACATCTTAATTCTATTCAAATTCTTAACAGTAACACATATTAATTCTACTCAAATTCTTACAGTAACACATATTGATTCTATTCAAATTCTTAACAGTAACACATATTAATTATATTCAAATTCTTAACAGTAACACATATTAATTCTACTCAAATTCTTACAGTAACACATATTGATTCTATTCAAATTCTTAACAGTAACACATATTAGTTCTATTCAAATTCTTAACAGTAACACATATTAATTATATTCAAATTCTTAACAGTAACACATATTAATTCTACTCAAATTCTTACAGTAACACATATTAGTTCTATTCAAATTCTTAACAGTAACACATATCAATTCTATTCAAATTCTTAACAGTAACACATATCAATTCTATTCAAATTCTTAACAGTAACACATATTAATTATATTCAAATTCTTAACAGTAACACATATTAGTTCTATTCAAATTCTTAACAGTAACACATATCAATTCTATTCAAATTCTTACAGTAAAACATATTTATTCTATTCAAATTCTTACAGTAACAGATATTAATTCGATTCAAATTCTTACAGTGAAACATTAATTCTATTCAAATTCTTACAGTAAAACATTAATTCTATACAAATTCTTACAGTGAAACATATTAATTCTTACAGTAAAACATATTAATGCTATTCAAATTCTTACAGTAACACATATTGATTCTATTCAAATTCTTAACAGTAACACATATTAGTTCTATTCAAATTCTTAACAGTAACACATATTAATTATATTCAAATTCTTAACAGTAACACATATTAATTATATTCAAATTCTTAACAGTAACACATATTAATTCTCTTCAAATTCTTACAGTAACACATATTAGTTCTATTCAAATTCTTAACAGTAACACATATTAATTCTACTCAAATTCTTACAGTAACACATATTGATTCTATTCAAATTCTTAACAGTAACACATATTAATTATATTCAAATTCTTAACAGTAACACATATTAATTATATTCAAATTCTTAACAGTAACACATATTAATTATATTCAAATTCTTAACAGTAACACATATCAATTCTATTCAAATTCTTACAGTAACAGATATTAATTCGATTCAAATTCTTACAGTGAAACATTAATTCTATTCAAATTCTTACAGTAAAACATTAATCCTATACAAATTCTTACAGTAAAACATATTAATTCTATTCAAATTCCAGATAAGTTTTGACTTCTTCATATTCACCAATTTAGAGATTAGGTAGAAAAGGACTAATTCAGCTAAGGGTCTAAGAAAGTACAAAATTACTTATTTGACAAGGCAATCATATTACAAAGTTTTTTTTATCTTCGCAGTTCAAGAAGGGGGAGGGGGGCTTAGAAATCTTACGCTTTCTACATGACTGCATAGTTTGTATCCTATTTGGTTTGACATATCACTAGGGTAAGGTGATGTAAAAATCTAAGTGAGCAATACAGACATTCATGGTTGCTAATATCTTAATTAAACTTGATATTTTACTGATATTAATTTAAGAAGATTGTTTTTATTACATGCTCCATATACAGTTTACAGAACAGAACTTAAACAGTTTACAGAACAGAGGTTACCTGGTACTAATTGATATGTATTACTATATAGACTGTCCATCAAGTTCTCTAACAAGACCACATCAGTACTGGAGGAGGAGCCTGTGGAATCAGAAGACAACACACCTCAGGATTCTCTCCATGGGGCGTGTCTGTTCACAAAGAGGGACCCCTCGCCTTTCTCAAACAAAAAGAACATGTATGGAAAAGAGGAATACAGTGAAAAGGACCAGTCTACTCATGTCAGTGAGGAGGTAAAGTTGGAGTCATTGTCATTCAGATCTTAGTCACTAAGTCAAAGGTCACTGTGGATAAGTACATATAAAACAAGTTCTTGTTTATAGATAAACTTCTGCCCTATGTTCTGGTGAGGTATTGACTTGGACATTATCCAGGTATCTTCACTACTGTGTCATACTTTATGTTAAGATACTGACTAGCATAGTACCTAGAAAACTGTTTACTTGCATCATAAGGTCTGTTAAGGTTCTGACTGATATACTTCATGTAACTTTGTACTTGTTCCTTAAGTACGGTTGAGGTACTGACTTGGACAGTCACCAGGTAACCTTACATCTTATTTATACTGTGTTTTATAGATGATAACTGTTTGTTCTTGGATCAATGAACACCCTTTTAATTTCTCTCTGTGGTTATGTATTAAGTTGGTTGATACATGAAAATGAGTATGTAACCATTTATTTTTCCCACAGGAGAATTAGTATGTTACCATTTTATTTTCCCCATAGATGATTATGCCTGGAGATCGGAGGGAGATCCAGGAGTTCCAAGAGAAGTCACTAGGCAACACACACATGACCTTGGAGTTCTCTCTGCCCTTTGTTGACCTCTACATTCCTGATAAACACTTCTATGAAGTTCTGTACAATAGGTAGGCCTACCGCTACTATTTCAGACTATCTAATTCATACAGTGGACACTTAAAGATTCAACATCATACTTTTGATTTTTCAGAAAATGGATAAAGGCAAGCAAATTATTCCTTCACAATACTGTTAGCTGTGTATTATTACATGGATGGATTTTCCAATTGCTATTATAATACCATGATATAGAATTAAAGATCTTTTAATTTGCGATACAGATCATTATTTTAAAACATAATTGAGTTAGATGAGTACATAGTATTTACTATCCAACTGTTGATATTGAAGGGTAAATAGCGACCTGTTACTATGGGAACCGATGGCCCCCTCACCTCTCCAGACACAGGACCCATTACTGGCTGCGCCCTTTGACCTCAGCTGCTACCCAAATGCCCTCCAGGATTCCTTCCACATGGCTAAGTCAGCTATCAAGTACGGTAGGTATACCCTTTTTTAAAGTATTTCTACTACTTACATTGTGATACTTTGTGTAAAATTAAACATATATTTCGAATATTAAAGTAAGTAATTTTGAAAGAAAGAAAAGATATTTAGAAACCTAGATGCCTGTAAAATAGTATTAACCTTGTAGTAGCTTTGTTCATGTGATTAAGTATTCTAAAAATAACAAAAAGAAAAATGATATTAAATCAAGAGTTTAAACAAATCGATGATCATCCTCCCAAATAATATTGTTTACAAGTTCTGTCTGATCAATTTGTAGGTGTGCCTTTCTTTTATCAAAGTAATGAAAAAGTTCTGAAAAAAATTAAAACAAAAATTGTAGATACATCAGAGTGATTCAGATTGGGCTAAGAGAATCTTTGCCAAATGCTTCTTTTTTAAAAACCAGATAAACATGTACCTGTCTCCGCTTGTTGACAGAATCTTCAGACGAGGAGGACGACACAAGCTTTGGCTACTACAGTATACATGACTCCCGTTATCCCCGACGGAAACCCACCAAGAAGGAACAACCTAGTAAATTGTGTCTGTCACTAAAGATAGACAAAGGCAAGCTCACTGCTATCACTAACTCTCAGGTAAGGTTTTTTTTTTTCATTTCTGCTAATTTTGATATTCAATTTGTTTAATGTCAGGTTATCAAGAATATAGAGAAAAGTGCATTTTAATTTGGAGATGTTTTACCGATTACTGAGTAGACATAGGTTTATTCCAGGTTGGTTTAAACAATATTTATTTCATATGTCATATATAATAAGTACACAGGTTAATAGGAATATAAATAGGATCTGGCAACAAGATTTTAAATCTTATATAAAGCCATATCTTCCAGGTTGGGCACCATATTTCATAGCCTAATGAATATTGTCAGTCTCCTAATTGGCCTGTCTAAAAAAAAAACATAGGAGATCAGATAATGTACCATATGAAAGTTTGATATTGGTGATACACAAATTCGCTTGCTAAAACAGCTGATTTTCTAAATCTACTTGGATTGAACACATATTTTGATTTTTCTAGGCAGTGTTAACAAGATAACAAACTTTATGTAGTGTAGGTTTTAATTACCTTTTAAACAGAACGTATCTCGAGGTTGATACTATCATCTATTGGAAAAAGAATGGTTAGGTAAATCCCGTATCGAGATATTTTGCATTTTTAGGTAGAGAGGACCCAGGGAGAGGTGGTAGTCCTCCTGGTTTCTAGGTTTTATATACCCGTGTATTTTGTATTACAGGTAGAGAAGACCCAGGGAGAGGTGGTAGTCCTCCTGGTTTCTAGGTTTATTTTGTATTACAGGTAGAGAAGACCCACAGAGAGGTGGTTGTCCTCCTTGTTTCTAGGTTTTATATACCCATGTATTTTGTATTACAGGTAGAGAAGACCCACAGAGAAGTGGTAGTCCTTCCTGTTTCTAGGTTTTATATACCCATGTATTTCGTTTTTCAGGTAGAGAAGACCCACGGAGAAGTGGTAGTCCTCCTGGAGGATGCCAATATCTTCACTGTAGCTAATCACAATGGTGACCCCAGCCTTCAGTATGTCTGCTTCTTCAGCCACAAGGCAGAACTCTACCACTGTGGTATGTAAGGTTATGTAATGCTTATTTTCATGCTGATCATGTTTATTGATTTCATACAGAAATTATTTAATGTAATTTGTTGAGAATGTTTCTTTTATAGAAACGTTTTATGTCTGGCAGAGAAAAGAGAGAATTAAAAAGGAAAGTTATCAATTTTTACACAATTAACTTTGTGGGTTTAAATATTTCTAAACATAAACATCATATACAGCACAATTTTCACAATTACTTTAAACTTTTTTTATAATTCGAAACAGAATCAAGTGTTTCAAAAATGACATGGTACAATGAGTTATTTATTTATGTATAAAAATAGATGAAAATATATTAGAAAATAAGGGAGATACATAGACACTTTCATGTTACACTCACTACCGTCAATCTCTGTGATTATATAAACTACCAGCCGTTTACTTGGAGCTTTTCAAGAAGCTTGTAAAATGTATTTAACTTGTGATCCTGGATATGTTTCAGCTAACGTAGATGATGCTTTAAAGGATAAGACAGTCAATCTGACACGGGAAGATATATGTAGGGTTGCTGACCACCTCAGGGACCACAGACTGGTACACAAGACTGACCCTGGGGTCATGGCCAAGTCCATGGAAATGTCTTATGACATGGATACCAATGATATGGTATCAGTTGCTGTTAAAATCAAACTGGATTCTACACCCATTAACGATCTAACAAAGGATGAAAAAATTAAGGTCAGTCTTGAAGTATTAACTCTGAATTATTAAATACCTGGTGTCAAGATAAAAACTCTGAAGTATTAAATACCTGGTGTCAAGCTAAAAAAATCTCTCAAATATTTTAATACTTTCTGATACCAAAAAAAAGTTGAATTTTAGAAACAAGATGCTTTAGTGAATATAACCTTGCTGAATGACCTTAAAATTGTCATGGTTAAAGGAGTTCCTGGTGGCAGTGGGAATCCGAGGGGGAACTCTGCGACACAAGATGGCAGCAGCTGATCAGAGCTGGATTTCACAGGTAACTTGTCTGTATAAAACTCGTGTATGTTAATTTGTCTCTGACTTAATGCAAATTTAACCGAATGTTTTTTGTTAAGTAAACGTTGGTGTTCTGTATTGTAGGTACTGGCATTTCTTGATGTGAAAGATTATGATATACTTGGCTACACCATGGCTAAAGTTTTGACAGAGCTACATGTACATTTATGGGACTGCGCTGTTGATTACAGGTAGGCAGAAACTTCATGAGTAAAACATGTACATACTTGCCAAACTCTATACACTGAAGACTCATGAAAAATGGACAGACCTGAAATATTTTATATCTTTAAAACTATGTTAATCACGTCTGTTAATGTATACAAGATAATAGAATGATGAAACTCTAACATTTGTATAGCTTTATCTGGTAGATCACAAACTGTAAAGTTCTGCAATTCAAGCCATCAATGTCTATTAGTAGATTTGCTTTTATTCTGTACTGAATGTATAATGATAATACTGTTGAATACTTCAGACCACTTCACATCAAGACAAATGCAGTGTTAATGGCAGAGAGCTTTAGTATTTCCAGCAATATTATAGCCGAGTCTCCTACCTCACTTCTCAGGTACGTGTTAGCCAAGTCTCCTACCTCACTACTCAGGAAGATGTTAGCCAAGTCTCCTACCTAGCTACTCAGGAAGATGTTAGCCAAGTCTCCTACCTCACTACTCAGGTCGATGTTAGCCAAGTCTCCTACCTAGCTACTCAGGAAGATGTTAGCCAAGTCTGATACCAAGCTACTCAGGTAGATGTTAGCCACATCTCCTACCTAGCTACTCAGGAAGATGTTAGCCAAGTCTCCTACCAAGCTACTCAGGTAGATGTTAGCCGCATTTCCTACCTAGCTACTCAGGTAGATGTTAGCCAAGACTCCTACCTTACTTCTCAGGTATGTGTTAGCCAAGTCTCCTACCTCACTACTCAGGAAGATGTTAGCCAAGTCTCCTACCTCACTACTCAGGTACGTGTTAGCCAAGTCTCCTACCTAGCTACTCACGTAGATGTTAGCCAAGTCTCCTACCTCACTACTCAGGAAGATGTTAGCCAAGTCTCCTACCTCACTACTCAGGAAGATGTTAGCCAAGTCTCCTACCTAGCTTCTCAGGTAGATGTTAGCAAAGTCCCCTACCTAACTTCTCAGGTACGTGTTAGCCAAGTCTCCTACCTCACTACTCAGGTACGTGTTAGCCAAGTCTCCTACCTCACTACTCAGGAAGATGTTAGCCAAGTCTCCTACCTCACTACTCAGGTAGATGTTAGCCAAATCCCCTACCTAGCTACTCAGGTAGATGTTAGCCACATCTCCTACCTAGCTACTCAGGAAGATGTTAGCCAAGTCTCCTACCAAGCTACTCAGGTAGATGTTAGCCACATCTCCTACCTAGCTACTCAGGAAGATGTTAGCCAAGTCTCCTACCTCACTACTCAGGTCGATGTTAGCCAAGTCTCCTACCTAGCTACTCACGTAGATGTTAGCCAAGTCTCCTACCTCACTTCTCAGGTACGTGTTAGCAAAGTCTCCTACCTCACTTCTCAGGTAGATGTTAGTCAAGTCTCCTACCTCACTACTCACATAGATGTTAGCCAAGTCTCCTACCTAGCTTCTCAGGGAGATGTTAGCAAAGTCTCCTACCTAACTTCTCAGGTACGGGGTAGCCAAGTCTCCTACCTCACTTCTGAGGGACTTGTTAGCCAAGTCTCCTACCTCACTTCTCAGGTAGATGTTTGTCAAGTCTCCTACCTCACTACTCAGGTAGATGTTAGTCAAGTATCCTACCTCACTACTCAGGTAGATGTTAGCCAAGTCCCCTACCTCGCTACTCAGGTATATGGTAGCCAAGTCTCCTCCCTCACTACTCAGGTAGATGTTAGCCAAGTCCCCTACCTCGCTACTCAGGTATATGGTAGCCAAGTCTCCTCCCTCACTACTCAGGTAGATGTTAGCCAAGTCCCCAACCTAGCTACTCAGGTAGATGTTAGCCAAGTTTCCTACCTCACTACTCAGGTAGATGTTAGCCAAGTCTCCTACCTAGCTTCTCAGGTAGATGTTAGCAAAGTCTCCTACCTAACTTCTCAGGTACGTGTTAGCCAAGTCTCCTACCTCACTACTCAGGTAGATGTTAGCCAAGTCCCCTACCTAGCTACTCAGGTAGATGTTAGCCAAGTTTCCTACCTCACTACTCAGGTAGATGTTAGCCAAGTCTCCTACCTCACTACTCATGTAGATGTTAGTCAAGTCTCCTACCTAGCTACTCAGGTAGATGTTAGCCACATCTCCTACCTAGCTACTCAGGTAGATGTTAGCCAAGCCTCCTACCTCACTACTCAGGTAGATGTTAGCCAAGTCTCCTACCTCGCTACTCAGGTAGATGTTAGCCAAGTCTCCTACATAGCTACTCAGGTAGATGTTAGCCAAGTCTCCTACCTAGCTACTCATGTAGATGTTAGCCAAGTCTCCTACCTCCCTCCTCAGGTAGATGTTAGTCAAGTATCCTACCTAGCTACTCAGGTAGATGTTAGCCAAGTCTCCTACATAGCCGAGTCTCCTACCTCACTTCTCAGGTACGTGTTAGCCAAGTCTCCTACCTAGCTACTCAGGTAGATGTTAGCCAGGTTTCCTACCTAGCTTCTCAGGTAGATGTTAGCCAAGTCTCCTACCTAGCTACTCAGGTACGTGTTAGCCAAGTCTCCTACCTAGCTACTCAGGTAGATGTTAGCCAAGTCTCCTACCTCACTACTCAGGTATGTGTTGCTATAGAAACAGTTTGTTCAATACAGATATGTTTGTTTCTTTAACATAACCTCTTTTCAAACTCAATGTTTTTCTTTTTGTTCGTTGAAGAAAAAAAAAAGAAAAATGGAGGTGCATGCATAGTAACAAAATAAGCACATACATTGTATTCCATTTGAGGCTGTTTCATGTATCAAATGATGTATTCTTTCTCTTTTCAGATTTGTTTTAGATGATGCATCCCTATTCTTGTCTCAAAAACCTGTGAACACAATGCCAAACTTGAGGAAAGGTATGCCATGCATTTTCAAAGTTTCCATGCATTTTCAAAGTTTCCATGATATTCTTTTAAAGCTAATTTACTTGTAATACATTCAAATGTCATGATCTAGATGCTAGTGTTGACTATAAAACACATTCAGGATACATGACAGGTAAATGGGGTATGAAGTATAGATATGATGTCTTTACAGTGACAGTGTATATATGAAGGTAGGATTTCTTTAATGGTGATACAGATATTTGATAAGAGATATGTAATGTTACAGAGAGAAAGGTGATCACACATGGTCAAATGAAGTGGTTATCTCTACTTGATTTTTGAAATGTACCAGTCATTCTTAAAAAAAAACATTTAAAACTGAACTAATGTTAAATATTGGTGTCTGTCCATTGCTAGCTGTTGTTGTTTTTCCAGATTATGTGTGTGTGGCGGACTTGGAGAGGTTTGAATTATCACTGCGGTTCAGTGATGGCAAGGATCTGGTAAGTCGGGTAATACACAGCTTGTGTACTCTTATTGTCCAGTGTTGTCCCTTTGGAATCAAAGAAAAGCAATTATTTGACCTCTCTGATACGTTAGACCTCTTTTCATTATGTTCATGTATAACATTGTGTAATGCTGTATTATCACAGCATTGTATTGTTTTGTACTGTATATGTGATGTCTTCTCTCCGATGTGTTTTAAAACACAAGGAATAAATGAACTGAATCTGATACAACAGTTAATCCTCAATGACAAAGGACCAGTTTCTTTTTCACTCCTAGCAAAGAACCGTCATCATCAATAGAGTTGGCATATTGGGCAGCTTTGACTGAACACAATAAGTGATATTTATCATGCAAAACATTTATGTTATTTCCTCACCTGCCTCAAATGGCCAGATTGAACTTATGCCATGGTGCAGCAATTATATGTGTACCTGACAAGGTAATTCTAAAAAAAAAATTTTGTATGCCTGTTTTTTCGAGGTCCCACATAGGTTGATCAATGCTTTCAGTATCTGAATTAGCTTTGAAATAAGACAAATCAGTGTTATTTTGTATGACACAAAGTTTGTGTTTTTAATCTTACAGAAATTTCCTAAGACAGACTTGAAGGTTCTGACAAACCGACTGAACCTGCGGACCTGTTCTGACTCGTGCAAGGCCCTGATGGAACTGATTCAGTATTTTGCCAATGACGGAGATCTGTACTTCCATGAAGAGACACCTAGTCTAAGGGACAGCACTCAGGACCTGGTAGTGGGCGACGAGGTGACAATATCTATCTCAGGGGTTCTGTGATCATTAAGTCTGGGATATTTGTGTTATGTTGTCATATTTGAAAGTTATTTCTACAATGTAATGTCTGGGTTTCATCCATAAACTTATATCGGTTTAAATTATTGAAAATGCATATTAAACAGTGTAAGAAGGACTGTAAGTGAAAGGGGTTTTCTTTTTTTTATATAGTCAGTTTGAATTTAATCTTTATACATGTATAATTGTTTCAATTAATTTTCCCTGAAATCTGGAACTTTGTTCTTGTAAAGATTAAAACTTGTGTAAAATGCTGATACAGTAAACCATGTCTAGTGCAAACAAACTCATTATAATTCTTGCTTGTAACACAATTTGTTTTTGTCCTCTTAAATGGAATTGTGCCATGAACAGCAACTCAGTATTAAAATTTCTTATAGAGATTATTTTAAATTTCATAACTATGTTATTGTTTCTCCAGCTTCAGGATTCAGCCACTGAAGATGGAGATGCTGTAGGGCTGACTGTGTCACGCCAAGGACATCTAGAGACTCTGGTAGAGGACGCGATGTTAGAATCCCAACAGGCAGCAAGTATGTACCCCACAACTATGGTGTAGGATCTAAATAGAAATCACAAGTATGTTCCCCACAACTACGATGTGTAGGATATATATAATAATAACAAGTATGTACACCACAACTACGATGTGTAGGATATATATAATAATAACAAGTATGTACACCACAACTACGATGTGTAGGATATATATAGTAATAACAAGTATGTACACCACAACTGCGATGTGTAGGATATATACAGTAATAACAAGTATGTCCGTCCGGCGTCAACTTTTTACTGATATTGGGCCTGTAGCATGCTGGGATGAAGGGCTACCAAGTTTGTTCGATTGAATGACCTTGACCCACCTTCAAGGTCACAGGGGTCAAATGTCTTAAAATCTTCAAACGACTTCTTCTCAATAACCAAAAGGCAGAGGGTACTGATATTGGGCCTGTAGCATGCTGGGATTAAGGGCTACCAAGTTTGTTCAAATGAATGACCTTTTCCCACTTTCAACCTAATGTCCTTGTTCAACATTCGAGGTCACAGGCATCATATGTTTAAAAAAATTAATAGGTTCTTATGAATCAAACACTGATATTCTGCCTGTATCTGTTATTTAGTCCACTATTAAGATTACAAGTGTGAGATTAATACCAGGTGAGCGATGCAGGCCCATTGGGCCTCTTGTTTGAAACAGGGTAACGAGAACTTCCATTAGATTTCAGATTTGATGTTAAAGCATAATTGGTCTCTGATAACCATTTTCCCTGTATTTATCACCTTTGAAATACTAACAGCAGGTATTTTGATTGACACTACATATATACAATAGTAAGTAGATGTAAAATGTAGTACATTTGTACATTAGAAACTTAATTAGTTTATACGTATTTTTGAAGTAATAATAGAGATGGATGATACAGGATCAATGTGCCTTTTAGTCTAGCTCTGACAACTCACCTGATTCTATTCGACAGATCTCCCAGAGAATGCTTCGCCGTCTTCTACCACAGAGGTTTACTTTGTTACCAATGGCGGAGGGACATCACAACCAGTGCCACCTGCTGGAGGGATTCGGCCAATTGTGATTTCTGACAGTGCTGATTCGTTTGCAAGTAGTGCATTATCGGAGCGGATGGAGGTGATGAGTGATGATGAAGAATTCTGTGTCATCGATGACCCTGGACTTGGTATCATGGTTAGTTTGCTGTAATAAATTTTGACATATTTTTTGTCTCGCCTGTGACGGATGTCGCGGAGGCGGGACTGAGGTGTTACTTTTCCGGTGGCTATGGCGGCAGCATCGTTTTTCACATCATCTTCCTAAATGTAAAGCTTTTGCCTTTAGCTGTGTATTATATGCTGTATCTCAAATATTTAAAGTGTTACACTAATTAAACTTAGACTGTAAGTTGGGATGATCAGTACCATCTTTAGGGTTACAACGTCAATGTTTTAATGGAATAAGACAACAAACATGGCCTCAGTATACTGGCTTCTGATTGGTCGAAATTCAAATGTTTGAATTTGCTCAAACTTTTTATGTGAGTTTATTTTGTCACTGCGAACTCAGCCGCAACACCTGTTTCGGATTTGACATAATGGCCACCTTATACTGTCTTCTGATTGGTTGAAATTCAATTATTTTCCCATTTCAATCAAATTTGGTAAGTACATGTATATTGGCACTGCAAACTCAGTCGCAACATCCGTTTTCTGATTTGACAAAATGGCTGCTGTATATTGGGTTCTGATTGGTCGAAATTCAGTTACCGTTCGATTTCGTTCAAATTTGGTATATAGATGTATCTTGGCACTACGAACCAACTGCGACTTCTGTTTCCTGGTTTGACAAAATGCCCGTCTTATACTGGCATTTGATTGGTCTTAATTCAGTTCTTGTTCAATATCAGTCAAATTTGGTATGTACTTGTATCTTGGCACTGCAAACTCAACCATGACATTCATTTTATTATTTGACAAAATGGCCACTGTTTATTTGCTTCAGATTGGTCGAAATTCAGTTATTGTTTGATTTCGCTAAAAATCAGTATGTAAGTGTATTTTTGCACTGTGAACGCAACCGCGGCATTCGTGTTTGATCTGACAAGACAGTCTGCATATACTGGCTTCTGCATGATTGGTCGAAATTCACAAATATTTTGATTTTGCTCAAATTTGGTATGTATGTGTATTATGGCACTACGAGATACGTTCTCCTATATACATTTGGTTTTCAGAATACGGGGATAGTTCGGGGGACACATGTAATGGCCGGCTCCCAGCACTTGTTCCTTTTATGCCTCCATGTTGATTTATTGCCAAACTTGTTTATTAAATGTAAAATTCCGAACTTCGGCTCAAACTTACACATTGAATCTTATGCTCAAAGCGGGGACAGGCGAGACATCTAATTACGCGTAATTCTTGTTTTATTTTAAATTAGCGGGAATTGTTTTTACATCTTTCTCAATGATTATAAGTTTATATTCCTTTGAAAAAAAAAATGAAAAAAAATCATTTCAGCCATATATCCAGTCAAAGATGTTGTCATTTAGTCCTTGTAAAAAAAAAAAAAATGAAAACATTAAACATTCTTGGGAAAAAAGACAAAATGAGAAAATAAAATTGTTGAGATAACTAGGAAATAAAACATCTGTTTAATCAAACAGCCACGGGATGGTGAACCTTCTATTCGAGTGCTGGTTACAGACCCTATAGAGATTAAAGAAAACTTCTTCAGCCAGCCGCTTGGTCGGACTGACCTGTTAAAGTCCCCAGACCACTACCCACTGGCGGAGCAGCGGTACACTCTGAAGGAGATGACTCTAGTCTGGTACATTTACGGGGGAAGTGACTTCAAGCCCTGTAACGTTGACAACACACAAGGTAAGGAACACATTGATACAGTCAACATATATACTGGGATAAAGTAACATGCATTGTGTCATATATAAATAGAAAAATGGCATAAAAAATATATAGAAAATGACTTCCCATTTCATATGACATTGTCAAGTTTTAATCCTCCCCGAAATATTTGTTTTCGGGAGCATGTAGTTTTCGCTTTGTCCAACCATGTCACTGTGTTTCCCCGTGTCCGAAACTCATGTTTTACAGACAGTAACTTTTTAAATGAAACTTAATATTGTTATCTCTTCAAGGATACATTATATCTATTAAAACCAATCAGAGATGGATGCTTGCCTCTTTTGAAAAAGAAAATCTCTTGATTTAGGAGTAACTAGGTGACATATTTTCTAGAACTACAATAGGGCATATGCCCTCCAAACCAGGAGCTTATTCTTGGAGCATATGTTGGTTCTGCCGACCTTTTATTCTAGTTTCATTATTTTTGCAAGCCTCTGATGGGCTCGAGAGTTCAAAGACTGTTCACAATGCTGTGCATTATATTATTTGTTTTATGTTCCACAGGAAAAGAAGCGGTGTATTCTACTAGATCAAAGGAGCATGGGTAAGTGTATATATGAATTTGTAATAGATGATTTTCAGTGATAGTGAAATCTGTTTAATATACATTGTGTATGTTAGTATTTTTGTAAATTTGTAAGAATGTATAACCTATATTTTTGCTAAACTTGGTTGAAGTGGTAAGTATAACTGTGTATTGAGGTAACTGAGAATGTCAGAGTGACCTGTTTCAGGGATGGGTCACCAATCCTAGGTATGAGGTACACCACCAAAGCAAGTACAGAGACTGTTAACAGATCACCCTGGCAATCCCGTGGCGGGCCAGGCAGAGACACCACAACGCTCATGGAACTTCAGCTCACCAAGGTCAGTATTTAGGTCAAGGTTACTAAGTAAACCATTGTAGTGAAGGTTACAAAACAGTGGGAAGAACATTCCTGGACATTTTTATTTTGGAATGGATTTAAAAATTAATGACTCATAGTTCAAAGTTATCATTTTGTCTAACCAATGACACCAAGTTTGTCTTGGTGAATAATTTACTTTACTACCTGTATATGTTTTATACCCGAGCTATACACAAATAAAGGCTGTGGTATGTTTATATGTGATGTTAAATGTGGTAGGTCCAGATGCAGCATGAAAAGTACCCAAGTAACACGGAGCAGGCCTCCAGACAGATCCTCCTCATCAATGACCTTGAACTGCGAGACCGCCTCGAGAGCTCAAACATCAACAAGTTTCTGTACCGTTACTCCTCAGAGAGTATGCCTAGACAATCCAATGCCAACATGGTAAGTAAGAACCTCTATTTATAACATGTAAGTCTACAGTTACAGTAGTTTTATTAAAAGAATACTTTGTGAAGATAAAGTGTAGAAGGTGTCCACAGTATACTGACAGCTCTATTATTATTCCATTATAAATACTTATATTAAAAAAATTCTATACAAATCACAGTCGTTTTTTATTGTATTTCAGCTTTTAGTGAAAGCCATTCACACACGTCCAGACCCCACCGTGAGGGCGGAGGAGTGTGCCCTCCGTGTCTCTGTCCAACCCCTCCGGCTCAATGTGGACCAGGTGAGATTATACTTCACAAATGATTATTTAACTCATTCACCCCTGAAATTTCTTAATGAACTATTCCAACCTTTGAATTGGAGGAGTTCAAATGTGTCATCAGGGGTGAATGAGTTAATAATGATAATACCTTCACAGAATTATCTTCTTTGCTTTAATAGTCTGCGAAATGGCATCAAAGGTTTATGTAACCAAAGGTTATCAATGAGCTAACTTGGCTGCTAGCTGAGATCAGACTGAAATTGTGTTTTCTGCTTCATTTCTTAAATATAAGATGAAAAATCGGGTATGCTAATTGTATTAATTCAAGTACCTGCATTGTATGCAATAATGTTCCTTTTACATGTATATATAGCCTAAGGAATGACAAAAACGGAGTTATGAGGTATAATTTAGCCTAAGGAATTACGAGGCATTGTTTTGAGATATTGTTAAGCCTAAGGAATATCAAGATCAAGTCCTAAGAGTAATTGCTTGGTTTTATTTTAAGGACTCTCTTGCCTTCCTGAAAATTTTCTTCACTGAGGTTTCTGGAGGAGGTCACACTAACCCCAATCCTTCCCCACCTGAGTCGGACACCAAACCAAGGACAAGGTCAACCCCTGGGACCAACGCCCCCTCCCCACCTCCACCTGTCATGGTAGTTGGTCATCCTGAGATCATTGAGGAGGAAACAGATCCACAGGAACTGCTCATGAGGTTTGATGAGTTACAGGAAGAGCAGCTTGGAGGGGAGATAACTGCCAATGACCCTGTTCCAGACTATGATAACACACCAACACAAGCTGTAGAAAAGACACCTTATCAGCCAGTATTCTTTAAGTAAGTTTTACCTGTTCACAATATTGATTTAATGTAGAATGACACCATTTAAATCTAGATTACTACAGTGCATACTTTATCTAATTATAGGACAGGTTGATATTCATGTTATAAAAAAGATATCCTTTTGCTAACATTTTACAAGGAGTATATTCAATGTTACTGTTCATGTTGCAGGTCTTTCATATTTTCACCTGATGTGCCAATTAGATTAGATTACACCGGAAAGAAGAGAGTTGACCGAGAACACGTGAGTTTTAATAGAAAAATAGGTATTGTGAATATATCTATTCTAGCAGTAAGCTTATTTTAGAGTTTTCACACTAACTGTGGTGCGCTTAGATATGTACTTTGCTGACATGCCTCTTTCATTTCAAGTTTCTTGCCTGCTAAAAATGAAAACGTGATTGTAGCAATTTTGTATCTGACGTTATATTGCACACAAAGCCTCACCTAGTAATTTGTTTGGATATGGTTTATAAACATACATGTTATTTCAGGGAGCCCTTACAGGGTTATTAGCAGGGCTGGCCCAGCTCAATTGCTCAGAGCTGAAATTGAAAGGTATCAATCACCAGCATGGGTAAGTTGTACCAAGTTCATGAGAGAAAACATATTCCTGTAATTAAAGGTATCTCTTGATCAGACCATCAGTGATTTTAATTGAATATTATTGGTAGTAATTCAGAAATTTATTGATTTATTATCAGTTATATAAAGTCAAACGTAGCTTAGAAATCTGCTGTTTATAACTTCAGATTCACATCCTCAACAAGATAACATAATGATTAGCCTGCCTACATTTTTCCGATTCCCTTGAAGGTTTTATTGGATTGATTTCACTGATTTCGCCTTACTGGTTTATCTCTATTAGTCTCTTTTCGTCCCAATATCTTATATAAGATAAAATCATTATTTCAGATTGTTAGGATTTGACCGTCTTCTCCAGTACACAGCAAATGAATGGCTGACCGACATCAGGAAGAACCAGCTTCCCAGTATACTTGGTGGTGTGGGACCTATGCACTCCTTTGTCCAGCTTGGTATGTGACCTCTCTTTCTTTAACTCTGGGTAATTTCAATTTCACAAATTTTGATTCATGTATTTTCACAATAGATATCGGTGACAAAATAAACATGTTAGAACTTATAATTGCACAAGTGTTCGAGGTATATTTGGATGTGTTTCCACATAACCTCTGAACTATGACTTCTATATAATACTGTACTTTGAAACTTGATGGCTTAATTATTCTGAAAAAAGACCAGTTTTTCACCATTACCCTTTTCTCCTTGTGTCTGTAACAGCCCAGGGTATGAAGGATCTGTTCTGGCTGCCTGTTGAGCAGTACAGGAAAGATGGGCGGATTGTACGGGGTATCCAGCGTGGGGCGAGTTCCTTTACTACCTCCACAGCCATGGCCGTGCTCGAACTAACCAACAGAGTGGTCCAGTCTGTACAGGTAAGGCTATGTCAAGGTCAAACTCAAGATCAAACTCAAGGTCAAACTTAGAAACAGTGATATTTGTGTATGGCATGATATGATACAGTGCAGTACTGTCAAAAGTGTGCTCAAAAGACCATTCCTATTAAGAAATCCTCTATCTTAAAAGACCACCAATTTCTCAACCCCCACTACAAAGAGGTTTATGTTGATACTCCAGTAAGAGACTGTCACTGATCAAGAAGAGAGTCACACCACTTTTCTACTGTATACAGGCTGTGAAAAGTTATTTTCCTACAAAGTTTATATCATTTCCATTATATTAAAAAAGGCAACTATAGATTGTGGGTCTTTCCCAGGAAATGGAGCATTTTGAAATGATTCTGTCCATTATATTAAAAAGGCAACTATAGATTGTGGGTCTTTCCCAGGAAATTGAAATTCAACTAAATTTGACTGAAAGCATCCCTAGGTGGTGAAGATTCAAAATTGTACAAATGGTGGGGCTAACTCCCCGGCTAAGGGGTGGGGCCCAAAAAAGGCTTGAAAATTACTTGAAAATGGTTGAGATCCCTACCGTATAACCATATATACAATTGCTGAGTGTAAAGAGAAAAATGCACATTTGCTTCCAGGATAGCCCTAGGGTTTGGCCCCACCCTTGGAGACATAGTCCCTGGGCCATAACTTTGAAATGGTTGAGATCCCCACCCCAAAACTATATATACAAATGCTGGGCATAAAGAGAGGAATGCAGTCATGATATTAGAATTGATCCTGGGGTCCGGCCACAACCATAGGGACCTAGTTTCTTAGTCACAGCTTGGAAGCAGTTGAGATCCCCACCCCATAACCATACATTAAATTGCTGGGCATGAAAAATATAATACAGATATGCTTGGATCTCATTTGGAGAATATTTTGCCATGATTGCTTAGATATCCAGGTGAGCGTTACAGGCCCTCTGGGCCTCTTGTTATTTATTATTAGAAGAGATCACTTTTGAAACTTCCTTTGTTATTTGCAACCTGTCAATTTCTATTGGAATTTTGGTCTTGTGTGTGTTTAGTTTAGACAGGCGTTACTGTCTACCTTACAGATAGGGTTTTAGTTTAGACACGTGTTACTGTCTACCTTACAGGTAGGTTCTTAGGATTTAAAAGATGTGGCACATATGTTCTTAATAAATACAAAAACATATGAAATGGGGAAGAGTTTTCATCATGTCAATCAAGATTGCGGTTATTAACAAAGAAACCATCTCAAAGGAGGGTCTCTTACCAGGCCTAGATCTGTCTTTGTTATAAATTAAATAAAAGAAAATTGTTTGATTTGAATAATAAGACCAGTCTGACTTTTTAGATCACCTGAGCTTTAACATTTTACATTTTCAACTTAAGCTCCCTGTCCAAATCTTGTTATTTTTTGGTCAGTCAGAAATCCAATATGGCCACCACGGCTGCCATTTTGAAAAACTATTTCAAACTTAACGTCAAGTTCTACTAGGCCGATTGAACTGAAACTAAATAGGAATGCTCGACTCATGGTCCTGACAAAGTTTTGTTATTTTTGGGGTTGATCAGAAATCCAATATGGCCGCCACAGCCGCCATTTTGAAAAAACAATTTCAAACTTAAAGACAAGTTCTGCTAGGCCGATTGAACTGAAACTTTGCAGGAATAATCTACTTATGGTCCTGACAAAGTGTTGGTATTTTTCGGGTCGATCCGAAATTCAATATGGCCACCACAGCTGCCATTTTGAAAAACTATTTCAAACTTAGTCAAGTTCTAATGGGCCGATTAAACTGAAACTTTGTAGGAATGTTCGACTCATGGTCCTGAGAAAGTGTTGTTATTTTTCGGGTCGATCCGAAATTCAATATGGCCGACACAGCCGCCATTTTGAAAAACTATTTCAAACTTAAAGTCAAATTCTGCTAGGCCGATTGAGCTGAAACATGGAAGGAATGATCGACTTATTGACTTGACAAAGTGTTGTTACTTTTCGTGTCGATCAAAAATCCAATATGGCCACCTCAGCTTCCATTTTGAAAAACTATTTCAAACATAAACTCAAGTTCTGCTAGGCCGATTGAACTGAAACTTTGTAGGAATGATCGACTCATGGTCCTGACAAAGTGTTGTTATTTTTCGGGTCGATCAGAAATACAATTTGGCTGCCATGGCTGCTATTTTTAAAATAACTATTTCTAACTTAAAAACAAGTTCTATTAGGCTGATCTTACTGAAACTCAGTCTAGGAATGATCAGCTCATGGTCCTGACAAACTTAAGTTGACATTATAATTAACTAGTTTTTACTCAAATTGGTACATATTTCAACAACAAAAAATAAATACTGTAGGACTCAGATGACTGTTAAGGCCCATGGGCCTCTTGTTTGTCTACTCTTAATTCTTATTGTTCGACACTTCTAATTGCAATTTACAGTATGTAGCTGAGGTGACGTTTGATATGGTATCTCCTGGACCCAGCGTACGAACAAAGGGACTGCGGAGAAGAAAGAAGTATGGGCGATCTGGCCAGCCAGCTGACCTCAGAGAGGGAATGACCAACGCTTACATAGTATTGAAGGAGGTGAGACTTCACAAATAGAACTAACACATAATGACTTCATAGTGTCAGTAGGAGTTCCTATTTAAACACTGAAGGATCCTAGAAGAGCAGCAAACTTACAATACAGGATGTATTCATCAATCTCTGACAGTACGTGAAACACAAGACTTCATGTCTAGATAGGACTAGGTAATTGATTCATGCAAAATAGTGATAGCAGTATTACTAATTTGATTGAAAAATCAATCCAAAAGTAAATTGATTTTGTAATTTACTGTCCTCGCAGTACAATAAATTGATAAACAACTCAACATCACGATTTTATTGAAATGATAAATTCAAAGAATGTTCAAATAGTGTGCAAAATTTAAGTCATTTGCACAATTATGGAATCTGAAATCGGAATTGAACATCATTATACAGCTGGTACATGGACAAAACAAAACATATCTCAGTAGGTAAAAGATGTACACTGAATGTTACAACTTTTTAAATGATGTTTCCCCTATTACCATGGTCAGTGTTCAGATATCAAAGCTTAACAGTTAAGGTTGTCAGTCATTCAAGATTTATTCAAACTTTAGGCTATTGGCCCATCAGTATATGATACAGAATACAATGTATAAAGATATAGTACATTAGAATTCATGATGATAAATAAAGGTCTCTAAATTTGTTAGCCTCAAACGTAAACTTTCCTAACATACATAGCTGTTTACTAATTTGAACACTTAACAACTGAATAGCCTTAAAAACAGCCTTGAAAATATTGCAGTACAAGTTTCTAGATAGTAACAGTTCAATTACCTGATGCTGATATATATATAACAGATAACGCATAATTCTTGTCTCTACAGGGCTTCTCTGACACAGCCCAGAACATGGTGATCGTCGCATCCAAAGAACATGAGCAGAAGGGTGTGACAGGAGCCATGGGAGGTGTGATTCGTCAGATCCCACCAACAGTTATCTCCCCTCTCATCATTGCCTCCGAGGCTACGTCTAACGTGCTAGGAGGAATGAGGAACCAGATCAAACCGGATGCTCGTAAGGAGGATGAGGAAAAATGGAAGTCTGAGTTTATCAGTTAACACATTGATATCCTGAACTATATGGTTACCCTGAACTTTGGTACCACCGTAATGGTTGTAGGCTGTAGACGGCTGCTGTACCGGAAGTTTGGGGTAGATGGTGTGAACTAGGTGATCGATGAAAGGACAGAGATAGAGTGTGTGAACTAGGTGATCGATGAAAGGACAGACAGAGTGTGTGACTTTTTGTGATCCTTAAGATGAGTTTGTGTAAGTGAGATAAAGAATGAGAAGAAATTCTTTCTTAAAGCTGCTGGTTTGATTTCAGTTAGAGCAAGTGCAAGATAATTGACATTCACTTCTTGTATTGCAAATACATACGATACAGTGGTGTGGAAAACACTGTTAAACAGCAGAAATATATATAAAGGTGTCCGACTGTTACAAAAGTCAGCTTATAATTTGAGATTTATCATATACATATACTGTATAACAGGCAATATTTGCAGTAGTCTTAATTTCACATGCTAGGTGCCATTTCAACACTTCCATTTATTTTAGAATATGTATATATACCTTTACCATCATGATACCTCTAATTTAACAATGCATGAATAACATCTTTCATGAACGAATCGCCTATCCTGTTATACAGTACCACTGAAGCAGTTCACAGTCAATACCATAGTTCTTATATCACTTTGGGATACCGTGAGTATTAACCTGACCTGGTGTTTATTGAGGCTGTATAATACTACACATCAGTACTTGTATTGTAACAGTTGGATTTAGCCACACTCAACCTGATGTCAGAGAGAATCTATTGTGTATAAATGTGTGATATAGGTACTATACAGGGCTTTCATTCTCAACGTGATATTCAGTGTTTCTCTTGTGAAATGTACTTTTTTAATCATTAAGAAATATTTGTTCATCAGCATTGATCAGATCGGGCCCCAGACACGATACCTAAATGTAGTATTAGAAGCTGTTGGTGTTGTGTTGTAGCCACATATTGTCCCTGTAATAAAACCCAGAGTACCAGGAGTATGATTAACAGTGTATGTAGCTGTACTACAAAGCTTGTGTTTTTGGGGAGATTAAAGTTACATATTGTATATAGGGTATTTTCTAAATAATGTTATTCTCCTATGATAATGTTCATCATGGAATGGGAAACCAAGGATGTCAACATAAAAGTGAACATTTCTTAAATAATTAAAAAACACAATTCTAATTGTAATTAAATACAGTGTTTTAAAATAATATATCTCTAGTGATGTCACGACAATAAACACGAGAGAGAATGTCTGTAAGGTTGGTTGGTTGACGGGTTTATCGCCTACATGACTCCACCCATGCAGGTTTCGTCTCCCTGATGGAGGTCGGTGTTCTGTCGGCGTGTCTGTAAGGTTACGATGGTGTATATTTATACTGTAAAAGCCAAGATATAACTGATCTTGTCATGTGAAGTACTGTTGTTACTATGTGTACCGTGTTGCTTGTTTAGGTTCAGTGGGATGGCGTACGTCTATATGTAGTGGGATGGATAGGATTAGCTATTTTAGCAGGTATTAAGGGTGAAAAAGATATGTATAAACATTTTTGGGGGGATAGATAGTGTAAGGAGAGCTATACATTACTGGTCTATTTGTAGGATAGGTGTTAATTAACACAAAAGGAGCGGTGTTCAGGGGTAGCAGAGTAGCTGATGATTTGGGATGTAAACATATCTAAGCTACAGAGAACACTGTATGGAATATACCAGGTACAAAAAGGGTTGGATTTATCCAAAATGTCTGTTCTCAAGACTCGACTGTTGACAAAGCCAATGATGCTTTCAAAGTTCAAATTAGCCTCTATATATAATTATGTTAAAATATCCCTATTTAAATTAAGTTTAGTTCTTTTAACTCACATTTACCTTGTTGATCACGGTACAGTGACTAAAATACTTTAATCAACAAGGTAAAAAATCCAGATCTTGTGTGGTTTTGCCATCATTCGAGTCTCGGTACAAACATTTCATATTGATCCAAACATTTGTCTACCGCTATAGATTCCCTACAGTGGAGGAGGTCAATATATAATGACAGTGACTTTGTACTGACGAGGCATTGAGGTCTGTGATACATTATCTGTTGGATTTAATATAATTGTATATATGAGAAGCAATACGTTTGTTATTTGAACAGCTATCGGTTCTCACACATAGTTAGGTAAATCTGGTTTAATCTGTTGCAATAATGTATGTAGAAATGATTATAGTTAGTTTTGTAGTGTGCTTGTCAATAAGTATGAATACACTATATGCACTGTGTATTATGTATTAAGTTTTTACCGCAGTGCACAACATATAGACTGAACCTTCTTGGATCTGTATTACATTACCTGATGTCTCTGCTGAATTTCCCTGTGTTTGAGATAGGTTGTGAGATAGATCAATGTTAAGTTAATGAAAACAATAAATATTAATATGGAGTGATTTGTTTAACTGGTTCAGTTCTGTGTGATATAAATCAGTCTTTGGCTGATGAAAAATTTAACTCATCAGTTCTGCAATACATTTGTATTTTTTTCCCCCACAAAAATAGATGTATGTATTGATGTAACATCCCATGTTGCACTTAATAAAAATATCAGTATCATTGTTTGATTCTCAGAAATATGACTTCCTTCATACTTTTTATCATTTTATATTATGAGATTGAAGTAGACTGGTTACCAGCCCCTAAGTTTTTATGCAGAATTATCTAGCTGCAGTTTACTAAAGCTTATCTCCCCCTATACTAAAGCTTATCTCCCCCTAGTTTGAGAGCTCTAGAATCAGATATCCAAGTGATCAAAATTATGAAGTTATTTTTTTTTCAAAACGATTCAATATTCTAGAGACGGTGGCCTATTGATGTGGTCTGACCAACTCTACAGAGATGCTTTGGTATGTAAGAGACCATGTGTTTACAGATTAGCAAGTTGTGCGACATTCTATAAACAAAAACATCTCCTGTATCTGGACTATGGTTTCACATGCATGGAGACAGACCAGGAGGACAACATACATCATGCGTGTAGCCATGTACAATACATGACACGAAATTCATATCGGAATGTTTTTTATTTGAATGATGATCCTGGTCAGATAAATAAAAAATCTTTGACCATTTGCTCTTCCATGTGATTCAAGAAATACTCCAGTACAAATATGAACCCACAAAATTAAGTTTATAATCAAGTTAATTTGAATTCATCTTCATATCATTGCCAATGCTGTCAAAAGTATCAATTATCTGAATTAGAAAGCATAATATTGTGTTTTGTTACCATGGTATTTTTATTTTTCATATTTTCTGCAGCAGGTTCTAGATTCATAACAGCTAGAAATTTAAGTTGGATTACATTTCAGCATGTTCAGTAGTGAATTTGCTTTTGTACCATTAAATGCTTCCTGGTAGTAGACAAAATGTGTGTAAGCTGGCCTTAAATATCTCACTTGTTCATGTCAACACAGCAGTACATGTAGACTGAAATGTGGTACATTCTGATGCATCAGATAGTGGATGAGTTTAAGAAGAAGAAATTGTAATTCAGTCATCAGTTTTTTTAACAAGTCATCATAAAATCCAAAGTAACCCTGCTTGAGGTACCACACCTTAGAAAAACAGAACAAGTAGTGAGGTCTAAAACAGGTCCACACACAAAGAATAATAAAACATGGGTATGAAAGGGTCTTGTTCAAGAGCATCTTTTATAAGGATGATCCCTCTCGAGAATTGTAAAGTCTAACTCCATTTTGTGGGCATATTCCGGCAGAAGTCGCGCAGATATCTTAAAGTTACCATTAAAAGGTGGTGATAAAAAGTGTTGTGTATCCATTTCGGTTTCAAATGTCCAATCACATGTCCATGAGAAACTCTTGAACCAAATTGGCTTGCTCAAGTGTGTTACTGTAACTGTCACAGGTGTACAGTGAGTAACTGTTTCAGTGTTACACAGCGATAGTGATGTAATGCTGGTTTACAACAGTAGATAGACATGTTCATGCTAGCTCATACAATTGATATCTGGGCAGTCGTGGTGATGGCTACTTCTGCTGTCCCTAGCTTACCATATTTACAGAATATAAACATACTTGATGTTTCATTAATGAAAGGATATGTAGCACCGTTAACCTTGAATATTCTAAATCATGTTGATGTGCATTGAGAATTAATAAGCTAGCTTTCAAGACATCATGTCGGGGACCATCCTGTCAGTTTTGAAATACAGACCAAGCCAGTCTCTGCGAGTACATACTTACTAGTGCAAGCATTAGGTTATCACGCTTTTTTTAGCGACATATCATAATGCACCGACACAGCAGTTCTACAATGACTGTGATTGTTCAAAGTGTCGGTGTACAGATGGGTTGTATATAATTACACGTTACTACAGTAGTCCGGATATACAGAGTTAATTTGATATCATACAACACTAGCGTGGAACTGCAGTATTGTGATGTGATTGTAGCATATAAGTTATGCCATTATGCCCAGAATTACCGCATCCCAAATCTAGTGTGTTTTATTCTATTCTTGTCTTTCATATTGCACATGTTAACTGGTGCTATGTGGTAGGTTGCACTGTGCTGTGTGTGTGCTTGTCAGATTATACAGATAGTTAGACATCATGTTACTGGTCATATAATAAAATTTCTGTTCACTACAGAAGAAAATCTTTTAACAAAAATGTGTTTGTTGCTTATTAGTCCCCTACCAGTACTATCAGAGGGGACTATAGGTTATAGAACCTCATCCATCAGATTTTAAGTAACATAGGGCAAGTTTGACCAGGGTATAGCTCCTATTCTGTCTTTGCGTATTGCAGAGTGATCTTCTGTTGTGAGCAGGTGTGAGAAAATTACGTCGTTTTCTCAAAAATTTATGACGTTACTCTCACAAACCAATAACTCTGCAATACGAAAAGACAGAATACCCTGTCAGCTAGAATTACCAAATTTTGTACGTGATGGCAAAATGTATAATATTTTCTCTCATTTCCATGTGTGTAAGATAGAGCTGTCCAGGGTAAGCACACACCATTTCACGTGACGTGACGTCGCAAATTTGGAACTCTCCGATGCCACAATGCAGAAAAGACGACGTGATGAAATTAAAAACCTTTTACAATATATTTACCGTAGATGTGATTAGTTTTCCTGCGCAAACTCTGTATTGGATATGCTAAATCTGGCTGGCTGATTTGTTTCTGTCTTAAAAGCTCAGAGGGAGGGGGGGGATTGATATTTTCAAAATGGTGGCCAGTCCAAATGCATTTTCATGGTTTGCGAGTTTATTCTAGTGATTGGAATGAGAGAAAAATACTCTTTCATGCCCAAGGGACTACGTGTATACCTTAAAATACCACTGAAGAATGGACTGACAAATTTTGACTGTAATTGGTATGAAACCTTTCTGAGCCAAAAAGATAAAATTTGGTATTGACCAAAGTGGAGCCAAATATTGATCAACTCTAAAAAGACTACTCTCGAAAAAGTGAGAACATAACTAACTTGACATTATACATCCCTGGTACAAGGCGTTTCAGTTCTGTATATAATATAAATGAAGGTTGAAGTCACATATGGGGACAGAATTGGACTGGGTACATCTTGTTATATACCATACATATTTCACCAGTATGATAAAACTTACCTTTTTCTCACAGGTGAAAATACATATAAAATTTGACATAAAAGTGAAATATACATGGTTTTTGACAGGAAAACCATAATATTTTTGTACTTTTTAACAATATCAGAGTCAGAAAACTGCCTCGTGGAACTCTTCTCTGATGCAGTGGTACTGAACTGCCAGTAGGGGTATCACCTTAACTCTATCAACAAAATATGAACAAAATTTTGACATTTTAACAAAGTTTAATACAAAATTAATGAAACAATGATTGATTAACATATTAGTATAGCATAACAAATCATCTGTAATCACTCCAATACTTAACCTGTATCAAACCGTTAACAAAAAATAGTGGAAAATATAAAACAATGTGTCCATGACAATTAGCACCTTTCATTTTCTCGCATTTATAATATCCTTAATCAAAACCTGTAAATTATACTACATTCCTGCTGTAGGAACTTTCTCATTGGTGAAAATTATAAAAACAAATACAAGATTGGTTATTGCAATTCATTGCAAAATTTTCTGCCATTACTCAAAACTATTAATATAACATGATTCTACATTTGCTAATGTGGCATTGCTCATGTGACCTAGAAAAACACAAAAACCTTTTTCAGAAACTTGAACAAAATATTTGTACCAAGTTTGTAGTCTATCCCTGCAGCCATTCATTGGGATGAAGTTACGAGAGGCCCAGAGGGTCTATATCGCTCACCTGGATATGTTTAAAATACTTGATATTATGTTAAGATGTACGTATGAGATTTCAGAATAACCATCCGGTATTTCTGGAGATATAACGAGAACAAACTTCAAACGTCAAAATCCAAGATGGGGCCTGGTGGCCATCTTGTTTTAATGAATACCCTAATAGTAACAGGCACTACCAGACAACTTGATGGAGACAAAATTGGGATAAAATCATGTAATCCCTATGGTAGAAGGATTTCAAAGGTTTAACCCTATTGGCACTTCTGCCCTGGGGGCCACACCCACTGTTTACACAAAATAGAGTGTCCTTGGCATAAGGATGCTCCAGACCATATTGGGATGAAATCTCTTAATCCCTATGGTAGAAAATGGATTTTAAAGGTTTACCTTTATTTCCCCTATTCGGACCCACCACTCTTTCCAAAGGGGGTCACACCCACCATTTATACAAAATTGATTTCCCTTTGCATAAGGAATCACTTTATCCCTACGCCAGAAAAGGAATTCAAAGGTTTTACCTCTATTTCCCCTATTGGGCCCCCTCTCCTATGCCCTTGACCTAAGGATGTTCCAGACTCAATTGAAATTTAATTTGAGTCCCCTTGGACCTTCCCTTTGGATATTTGAATAGGCACAATAAGTAACACTTTGTAAAAAGGTAATGTTTTATCAAGTTAAAAGTCTATCATTGCAGCAATTTTGAGAAGAACATGTCGCAGCTAATCAGAGAGAAGTGTGTTGCCAATAAAAGCCAGTGTGGCCATCTCGGATTTATGGATTTTAGTGAAAAATTTAACACTTAGTTGGAATCTAATACAAAACATTTGTGCCAAAGTTTGGAGTCAATTGCTGCAGCTGTTTTCAGAAAAATGCTTAAACTTCTTCACCAATCAATCAAACAATGGACCTTGAATTTGATATTATCACAAAATGGTATGAATATAAACTAATCAGTTGAAGGATTTGCGAGATATCTTGTACACAAGCTTTTTACTTCAAAAGTGGTCAAGTGTGATCTTTGACCCATAAACCTTGACTGATGCAAGGATGTTTGGTACACAGATTATTTGAAGTTTGGATTTAAGTTTTCCTGTAGGACCTGTCAACATTTCGAGATCCAACATTTCCTCATAGTAATGGACTGGTCAGCATTTTGATAACTATGTTGCCTGAAAAAGTTCTACACAAGTCAATGTTATGACCACCAAATCTAATCGGGTTTGGAACCGAAATGCGACCACACTAAGATGTAAATATAAACTGAATCATGTGAAAGGTTCATGAGGTATCTTGTACACAAGGTTTATACTACAGTACTGACACACAAATTAACCGACATGCAAATTGATGTACTGCCAAAGCAATAACTATACAACAACCTTGATTCCTACAAAATACATCACCAATGACTTTCCCTCAAACATTACCAATAAACTTGATTCCCCCTCAAAAAACGTTACCAATGACCATGATTTCTCCCTAATGATATTACCAGTCACCTTCATTACTCCTTAACAACAGACCTTCATTCCTCCTTAACAGCATAACCAATGGCCTTGATTCCTCCCTAACAACATTACCAATGACCTTGTTTCCTCCCTAACAGCATTACCAATGACCTTGATTCCTCCCTAACAGCATTGCCAATGACCTTGATTCCTCCCTAACAGCATTACCAATGACCTTAATTCCTCCCTAACAACATTACCAATGACTTTGATTCCTCTCTTACAACATTATCAGTGACCTAGAACCTCTTCCCTTCCTAACAACATTACCAATGACCTTCATTCCTCCCTAACAACATTACCAATGACGTTGATTCCTCCCTAACAACATTACCAAAGACCTTCATTCCTCCCTAACAACATTACCAATGACTTTGATTCCTCTCTTACAACATTATCAGTGACCTAGAACCTCTTCCCTTCCTAACAACATTACCAATGACCTTCATTACACCCTAACAGCATTACCAATGACCTTGATTCCTCCCTAACAGCATTGCCAATGACCTTGATAACAACATTACCAATGACCTTGATTCCTCCCTTAACAGCATTACCAATGACCTTGATTCCTCCCTTACAACATTACCAATGACCTTCATTCCTCCCTAACAGCATTACCAATGACCTTGTTTCCTCCCTAACAGCATTACCAATGACCTTCATTCCTCCCTAACAGCATTACCAATGACCTTAATTCCTCCCTAACAACATTACCAATGACCTTAATTCCTCCCTAACAACATTACCAATGACCTTCATTACACCCTAACAGCATTACCAATGACCTTGATTCCTCCCTTACAACATTACCAATGACCTTCATTCCTCCCTAACAACATTACCAATGACGTTGATTCCTCCCTAACAACATTACCAAAGACCTTCATTCCTCCCTAACAACATTACAAATGACCTTGATTCCTCCCTAACAACATTACCAAAGACCTTCATTCCTCCCTAACAACATTACCAATGACCTTAATTCCTCCCTAACAACATTACCAATGACCTTAATTCCTCCCTAACAACATTACCAATGACCTTCATTCCTCCCCAACAACATTACTAATGACTTTGATTCCTCTCTTACAACATTATCAGTGACCTAGAACCTCTTCCCTTCCTAACAACATTACCAATGACCTTCATTCCCCCCCAACAACATTACTAATGACTTTGATTCCTCTCTTACAACATTATCAGTGACCTAGAACCTCTTCCCTTAAAACATTATCTATGCCCTAGACCCTCCCCCCTTACATCATTACCAATGACCTAGAACCTCTCCCCTTACAGCATTACCAATGACCTAGAGCCTCTCCCCTTACAACATTACCAATGACCGAGAACCTCTCCCCTTACAACATTACCAATGACCTAGACCCTCTCCCGTTACAACATTATCAATGACCTAGATCCTCTCCCCTTACAGCATTACCAATGACCTAGAGCCTCTCCCCTTACAACATTACCAATGACCTTGATTCCTCCCTAACACCATTACCAATGACCTTCATTCCTCCCTAACAGCATTACCAATGACCTTGATTCCTCCCTAACAACATTACCAAGGACCTCGATTCCTCCCTAACAACATTACCAATGACCTTAATTCCTCCCTAACAACATTACCAATGACGTTGATTCCTCCCTAACAACATTACCAAAGACCTTCATTCCTCCCTAACAACATTACCAATGACTTTGATTCCTCTCTTACAACATTATCAGTGACCTAGAACCTCTTCCCTTCCTAACAACATTACCAATGACCTTCATTCCTCCCTAACAGCATTACCAATGACCTTCATTCCGCCCTAACAACATTACCAATGACCTTCATTCCCCCCCAACAACATTACTAATGACTTTGATTCCTCTCTTACAACATTATCAGTGACCTAGAACCTCTTCCCTTAAAACATTATCTATGACCTAGACCCTCTCCCCTTACATCATTACCAATGACCTAGAACCTCTCCCCTTACAACATTACCAATGACCTTCATTCCTCCCTAACAACATTACCAATGGCCTTGATTCCTCCCTAACAACATTCCCCATGACCTTGATTCCTCCCTAACAGCATTACCAATGACCTTGATTCCTCCCTAACAGCATTACCAATGACCTTGATTCCTCCCTTAACAGCATTACCAATGACCTTGATTCCTCCCTTACAACATTACCAATGACCTAGACCCTCTCCCCTTACAACATTACTAATGACCTAGACCCTCACCCCTTACAACATTACCAATTACCTTGATTCCTCCCTAACAGCATTACCAATGACCTTGATTTCTCCCTAACATTACCAATGACCTTCATTCCTCCCCAACAACATTACTAATGACTGATTCCTCTCTTACAACATTATCAATGACCTAGAACCTCTTCCCTTAAAACATTATCAATGACCTAGACCCTCTCCCCTTACAACATTACCAATGACCTAGACCCTCTCCCCTTACAACATTATCAATGACCTAGAACCTCTCCCCTTACAACATTACCAATGACCTAGAACCTCTCCCCTTACAACATTACCAATGACCTAGACCCTCTCCCCTTACAACATTACCAATGACCTAGAACCTCTCCCCTTACAACATTACCAATGACCTAGAACCTCTCCCCTTACAACATTACCAATGACCTAGACCCTCTCCCCTTACAACATTACCAATGACCTAGAACCTCTCCCCTTACAACATTACCAATGACCTAGAACCTCTCCCCTTACAACATTACCAATGACCTAGAACCTCTCCCCTTACAACATTACCAATGACCTAGACCCTCTCCCCTTACAACATTACCAATGACCTAGAACCTCTCCCCTTACAACATTACCAATGACCTAGAACCTCTCCCCTTACAACATTACCAATGACCTAGACCCTCTCCCCTTACAACATTACCAATGACCTAGAACCTCTCCCCTTACAACATTACCAATGACCTAGAACCTCTCCCCTTACAACATTACCAATGACCTAGAACCTCTCCCCTTACAACATTACCAATGACCTAGAACCTCTCCCCTTACAACATTACCAATGACCTAGAACCTCTCCCCTTACAACATTACCAATGACCTAGAACCTCTCCCCTTACAACATTACCAATGACCTAGAACCTCTCCCCTTACAACATTACCAATGACCTAGAACCTCTCCCCTTACAACATTACCAATGACCTAGAACCTCTCCCCTTACAACATTACCAATGACCTAGAACCTCTCCCCTTACAACATTACCAATGACCTAGAACCTCTCCCCTTACAACATTACCAATGACCTTGATTCCTCCCTAACAACATTACCAATGACCTTGATTCCTCCCTAACAACATTACCAATGACCTTGATTCCTCCCTAACAGCATTGCCAATGACCTTGATTCCTCCCTAACAGCATTACCAATGACCTTGATTCATCCCTAACAACATTACCAATGACCGAGAACCTATCCCCTTACAACATTACCACTGACCTAGACCCTCTCCCCGTACAACATTACCAATGACCGAGAACCTATCCCCTTACAACATTACCAAGGACCTTGATTCCTCCCTAAGAACATTACCAATGACCTTGATTCCTCCATAACAACATTACCAATGACCGAGAACCTCTCCCCTTACAACATCACCAATGACCTAGACCCTCACCCCTTACAACATTACCAAGGACCTTGATTCCTCCCTAAGAACATTACCAATGACCTTGTTTCCTCCCTAACAGCATTACCAATTACCTTGATTCTTCCCTAACAGCATTACCAATGGCCTTGATTCCTCCCTAACAGCATTACCAATGACCTAGAAACTCTCCCCTTACAGCATTATCAATGACCTAGACTCTCTCCCCTTACAACATTACTAATGACCTAGACCCTCCCCCCTTACAACATTACCAATTACTTTGATTCCTCCCCAACAACATTACTAATGACTGATTCCTCTCTTACAACATTATCCATGACCTAGAACCTCTCCCCTTAAAACATTATCAATGACCTAGGCCCTCTCCCCTTACAACATTATCAATAACCTAGAACCTCTCCCCTTACAGCATTATCAATGACCTAGACTCTCTCCCCTTACAACATTATCAATAACCTAGAACCTCTCCCCTTAAAACATTATCAATGACCTAGACTCTCTCCCCTTACAACATTATCAATAACCTAGAACCTCTCCCCTTACAGCATTATCAATGACCTAGAAACTCTCCCCTTACAGCATTACCAATGACCTAGACACTCTCCCCTAACAACATTATCAATTACCTAGAACCTCTCCCCTTAAAACATTATCAATGACCTAGAACCTCTCCCCTAACAACATTATCAATTACCTAGAACCTCTCCCCTTACAGCATTATCAATGACCTAGAACCTCTCCCCTTACAGCATTATCAATGACCTAGAACCTTTCCCCTTAAAACATTACCAATGACCGAGAACCTCTCCCCATACAACATTACAAATGACCTAGACCCTCCCCCCTTACAACATTACCAAGGACCTTGATTCCTCCCTAAGAACATTACCAATGACCTTGATTCATCCCTAACAACATTACCAATGACCTAGACCCTATCCCCTAACAACATTATCAATTACCTAGAACCTCTCCCCTTACAGCATTACCAATGACCTTCATTACACCCTAACAACATTACCAATGGCCTAGACCCTCTCCCCTTACCACATTACCAATGACCTTGAGTCCTCCCTAACAACATTACCAATGACCTTCATTCCTCCCTAACAACATTGCCAATGACCTTCATTCCTCCCCAACAACATTCCCAATGCAACCCCCCCAAACATTACAAGCCACTTGTAACTTTACTGTAACATTACAACGTTCTTACCCAAATATTAGCACTTATCTTAACATGCTTCACTGCTGACCTCGATCCTCCCAACAATAACATCAACATTGACTTTGCCCCTCCCAAAAACATCAATATTAAGGCTGCACTTGAATTCCTCCCCATAAAATTACCACAGAGCTAGAGTCCCCGAAACATTGACTTTGATTTCATACAGCACTACTAATATCTGATTTCCCTAAACAGAAACGGCATTACCAGTGACCTTGAACACCCGAATACCGACACGCACGTCGTTACTGATGACTTTGAATGAAAGAACAAATCAAGATGATTACTAATGTACATATAATGACTAACCCTATAATGACCAGTCAAGTATATGTCACATAATATAAATTTGTCAGCATTTATCAGAAACACCATAAGAACAGAGCATTTGTTCTTTTACTAATCCATGCATCAGATCAAGGTGTGGAGTGTCACAACGGAAACTGTCTGGAGACATTGGACCATATGGACTAAACTCAGGCAGCAGACTGGCTGTCATGTCTATCTGCTGAATACATTGGCCACTTCCAAACGACTCGAGGGATTCAGTGTCGGAGTCCTGGGAGTTTATTGTTGACCAAGTGTCATCATCAGTCGACCTAGCAGAATGACCGATGTTGTTGTTGCTTGCCCAAATAAAATTGAGGTTTGTTTCCCCTAAAGGTCTAAAATATTGTTTGCATCCCAAGTTCAACCTTGAATTTGGCATTTCATCTCTACATCTGTTGAAGTTGACCTCTTCTTGAATCTGTAGGGAGCCTACTGGAGAGGGCTGTGAGCTGAACAAGAGACGGTTGTAGTTCCATGATCTTAAGTCCCTACTACTGGTGGCCTGCCAAGGGTGGACACTGGAATGACTCCCAGGGGATTCTGTTAACTGAGGGGGCGGGGTGTAACAGGCAGTCTGTACCACATGCTGTGATTCCATTGGATTGCAGGATTGAGGAGTCACAAATGAGTTTCCATCCACACTCTGACATCTGGATCCTAGCCTGTGAACAACATCGTCATCCAAATCGCCACATGACTGCTCACATAGTGTGGCATTGGCGTTAACTTGCATGTGATACGATGACAACTGAAGCTGTCCAACATTTACTAACAAGTTGTACATGGCATTGATGTTATTATCTGGAAAAACAGAGGAACTGTTACTAGCACTGACTGAACACATTGGGTCATTGTAAGCACTGTGTGTGTTTCTATTCCAAACATGTGAGTATACATTGTTAGCACTGTGGGGTTTGTCGTTGTCATACCCTCCTATCTGTTGGCCAGACAAGGGCCCTGCAGGGCTCGGGCTGACATCAACATTCCCCAGATTATGTGGTGACAAGTTCATACCAAATTGAGGTGTGTTCGGATGGCTTATTGGTTGTTGGAAATTGTAACCCATGGCAGTAGGCGTGGCCAATTGCATGCAGCTTTGATTTGCATAGCAAGGCTGGTTTCCAATATAGCAGCCTCTGTTTGATGACCTTGGGTAGTTATCCAGTTGTTCACTTCAGAAAACAAGAAAACAAAATTAAGTTCCAATTTGTAATATTTACATTTGCACTGCATAGTGCCTAGATAACTCTACTGGTCCCATTGTAACATATTTTCCAATGAACTACAACGGGGATTAGGTCAGTGTAGTGATACACTGACCTAATAACCGCCAAGTGCCGATGTTCCGCTGTGTTGTGTCTCAAAATGTTATTGTATGACAGTTAAATCGCTAAATGACCACAACATATATTAAATGGTCACATGTTAGTATACAAATTGGTAATTGACATATATGCATTTAAATAAAAAAAATCAATTATTAAACTGTGGAACTTTATTGTTTATTGTTTTTGTCGGCCTGGTTGCCCTTGACAACGACTGTGTAATGCGTCTACCCGGCTGTTTCGAACAATTTACCGCTGACCCAGTCGGTGTGTATAAGAGTTTTAAAACAGCAATTAACAATACTTGCAACATTGCACAACTAATATTGTTGGTTTGAAATATAAATATAAGGATTGGTTGTCATATTTTTGACGTTTATTGGCGTGTAAACTACATCGGGCTTGCGATATATTTAACATTCAATATATTGCAAGCCCGATGTAGTTTACACGCCAATAAACATCAAAATATGACAACCAATCCTTAAGTGAATATCAAATATCATATTACAACAAAACGAAGTTTTATTTTAAAATTACAAACTAAACATACATTTTAACACAGCAATATTCATTGGCTCTACCGAACCTACATGTCACCTAACCTACAAGGTTTGTGTAGTATTTGAAAGGCCACTGGTTTAAACAAGGTAACATTAACCAAACAAATCTGCCTCACATTAACCTGATTTAGGTATTTTCATTCGGTTTTTACCTTGAACCTATTTCCAAATTTTCATAGATATCCAGTCAAAGATAATGTTGCCAGAAACAATGAAAATTATTTTCTAAAATAAGTTAAGTGTCCTTGACCCTACAGCACCCTGACATTCATTGATCCATTATATTAACAATGTAAACCTAATTTTGTCTGAATTTGGGGGTTGCTACAGCAATGGCAAATGTTTTCTAAAAATATGAGCAAGACGACATTAAGTGTCCATGACCTTGACCTAAGGAGCAGTACCCTGTAACAGGAACTCCTTCAAGGTATTTTCATAACCATCACTTGTACCAAATTTGTATACGGTTATAAGGTGGGGATCTCAATCGCTTTCATGTTCAGTTCCTATGGTCTGGTTACACCCTTTAGGTAACATCTTTATCTATCACATATTTGCAAAGAAGAGGCATAAACAAATATGGCCATATTACCCCTTCATGACCCCACTCATCCACCACTCCATTTGTACAACTTTGAATCCAAACCACCAAAGCATAATTAAACTCTCATTGTGCTAACCAGTTAAGAGGTGTCATGTTTGATCTATACCTGTGACCTTGAAGTGAGTGCTAGACCTACGCCCCTTTCGTTTATCCTGTTCAACCAACTGAAACGGTTGAACCTGAAAGAAAACGACAGGCACAGATCTAAACTGAGGGCGACCTCAGGAATATTCGGCAAGTATAGATTGAGGGGGCCAGACGTGCTCGACTGAAACTTAATGCTGACTATTGCTTGTTTGCGTTTTTTCTTTATAAAACAAGGTCAAACCATATGTAGATTTTAAGATACATTATAGAATTATGTGGACATGGGAAAGGACATATTATTCTTAATGAATTGTTGTTTATTCTCCGAAACTGTGCATTTAAATTTTAGCTCTGCCTGCAGTTCGGCCCAAGTGCGTTAGTTTATCGTGGAATATTTCTGCGCTTCATGAACCGTTTCAAACGCCACCATATATAGCTTACCTGGGAGATCTGACCACTCCAGGTGTCATCACTGGGTGGTGGTAGAGAGTGGAGTACACTGTCCGACTGTCACAGTTCATGCATGCCTGGTTAGTAGTGGGTGTGTAGGTTGTGTGGGCGTACAACCAATGGTTCATCTCATCTGCCCCACTGGGCACCGCCATGGCTGTCCCTCCCAGGCAGTGGAAGGATGGATCCATGTCCTCTGGGAAGGTGTCTGTGTGAGAGTAGGCAGTTGTCAGTGGATGTTTTGAGATTTTGCTTTGTCTAACTTTTTTTTGTCTTGATCTTCTATTCTGAAACCATGTCTGAAAAATTCATACATTTGTGCTCAAGTATTGATATACATGCATGGCAACACAATATTTTTTTGCAAATGATGCAATTTCTTATAATACTGATAAACTTGGTGCTTATGGTAACGTCTCAAAAGTTACCTTTCCATTTTATTTTCTTATTCCACAACTCTAATACAACTCTAAATTTAAATTTGATAAAAACCATCATGAGTTTCACCAAGAACTCTCCCAAGATGAACAGTTTCTAAAATAATCATTTAAAAAACCCTTTTAGAGGTCCAACACAACTTTTCCTGATACCAAGATTTATATCTGCCCCATCGACACACTGCAGTTCAAATATTGTTAATGCTCTCATCTTTTATGGCTAAACTTGGCTGGTGGTATAATGCATCTGATCTTATTATGTCAGAATGTCATTAAGTCCCCAAAACCAATGCGTATTGGTAGGTATTCCTAAATATACAAGACAATTTTTGGCCACAGCACATCCAAGATGATTTGCAAACAGTAGAAGTTTGGATAGCAACATATTTTGATCAAATTAATGGTGAGTAGGTGTATCATGTCGTTACAAATAGTACAGCGACTTCAATTAGCACTATATTTACGAAAATAGAGGTAGTTTTGGGGACCTCTGTTATGGCCCCCCTGTCAATAAGAGCTTGTTATATACTGTATATACTACTGTAACTCACTCATCAGTACAAAAGGCAGACAGTAAAAGATTACAATGATACCACCGTTTTATATTCACATCTCATGTAGCATTCTGGTTTTACAGGGTGTATTTCCAATATTTTTCATTCTTCCTTCATAAATCTCCTTCAATTAAGTACCTAGTGGTCTGCTTTGTAGGTCAAAATATTGTAGAACAAATTATTGTAGTTAACATGGTTTTACTAATTATTGTGATTCAGTATGCGGCGACTCACCCTCATCCTCTCGACAGGAATGTCTAAGGTATTTGAGAGTTTGTCCATCAACTTTCGAGATGGATATTGGTTGTTGACAAAGATTTTCTCAAACTCATTGATTTGTGTCTCCGTGTAACTTGTCCTTATCCGTTTTGGCTTTTTTACGTGATCTGTAACAGGCGTTACTGGACATGCGGTCAAGGTTGCCAAGGTGGTATACGTTGCATCTACAGCATCTGTAACGAGTCACAACATGGGACAAGTAAAATTGTGTATCTCGTAACTGTTATCATAGTAACACATACAATGTAGAACAAATACAGTAATTATCTCTCCAATGTTACCCTACTCTAAAAGAGAATCAGCCCTCTCATTTTTCAAGACATTTTGACATATTCTCCTACTGTCTTTGTTATTTCTTGTGGGATGACATGTACAGCATAACATGGGCAGATACTTGGGGCAGGGAGGAAGTCATAGGTGTCCGAACGCCCCATTTTTGAAAAAAAGATGGCGACAAATATTTATTAAATAATTTGAAACACTATGATATATATAGGGTCGTACACAAGTTTCCATTTCATACGAAATTTATGAAATGAGACTAAGATTTTTTTCAATTAAGCGACCCTTTGGCGAGCTAAAATGAAAAAAATCGTGACAAGTTTCATAAATTTCATATGAAATGAAAGCGAGTGTAAGGTCCTTTTTATCACATAGTCAAGATTTGTGGCATTTATTCGCGTAAAACGACAATTTTCATGCAACCCTGAAATGTAAAAAGACGCTATTTTGACTCCAGTGCGCAAGTCTTTGACGTCATGTACTTGTCCTATGTGTGACGTCACAATTGAAACAATTGAAACTTACAACCAATCACAGGGGTGAAAGGTCATATTACATGGATTCATATGCAAAAAAAAAAAAAAATGAAAATGGGGGGGGGGGGGGGAATCTGCATTAATTTTTCTCAGCATTAAAGCCATTCTGGTCTGTGGATATATAACATAAAGATAGATAGTTGGATGCATCTCTTTCAGGTCCAGTACACTCTGCCGATTAAGCTATATTGCTGTTAAGACCTATAATAGCTCTATTGACCTATCTGAAATAAGTCTTTTGAGCTATTTTCACATGATTTTCTTTTTTAAGGAAAACAAAAAGAAGACCTTTTTAAAACAAGATTTTATCATTAGGTTGATAACAAAAGACATTAAATATAAGCATTCTTTTTAAAAAATAATGATGTAAAAAAATCGGAAATTTTACATTTATGAAAAATGAAAATAAACATCTAACTCTATGCTTTTTGTAGTCAACAATCAGGGGGGGACCCAGGAATTAATATTAGGTGTTGCCCAAAATTTTAAACTCAGAAAAAGAGTTTTGCACTTATCTGGTATTGATATATTAGAATTGTAATGGCGGTTCTGCATATATACTAATTTCTGCCAACAAAAAACTAGAATTTGTTTTTTTCTAAGATTGGGACAACAGGAGATATGCACCAGCTGTTACAACACATTAACACTAATTAATTGATATGTTTTTGTAAGCAAGTAAACGTTTTATGTAAAATGTAGCTAAAATTAATTGATGAACATGCCGATATGCACACACGTGTGTTATGTGTGATCAGATAATCAAAAGAAAACAAACAACAAAATACACATTTTACGTAGTTTCTTCTTGGTTTATAATATCATTTTACGTTAATGACAAAAAATCATAAGAAATATATTTTAAAAAATATTTGACAAACAGATCGAGTGAAGCGTAGAATAGTTTTCTGAGTTTCCAAGTTATATTTTATGTCTGTAAAACGTTATATTTTATGTCTGTAAAACAAAATTGGAAAAAATGTGAATTTTTGGTTAAAATGTTGATGTTTGTGTCAGGCCCTTAAAATGGTCACTTGTATATGTCAAGTTCCAACGTAAACACTGAATGTTTACGTTGGAACTTGACATATACATGTAGCTTAGGCGAGCATTTTGACAATTTAATATTAATTTATTTTGTCACAAATATGAATTTTGATTTAACTGTTTGTCTTTTATTGAACAAGGGCAACACCCTTACAAATAATAAATTATGTATATTAAAAACATTTCTAATAAAAGGTGTACACACCAAGCTGCTTCATTGCCTTTGAAAATTTTAGAATTTCTATTTTTTAATTGGTATAACAAATAATTCCTGGTGACCATGTGTACTTGAAACCACTGGTGAAAATACAGGTTTATCTATCATGAAATAGACTACCTTTGAAATAACACTTTACTTACCATGTAACTAATTCCAATAGATTGTATAGTCCTCTCTCAACCGACAGGGTGATCACCACACCGTGACATTAGAACAATAAGATTAGGTAGAGTCAGTCTGGTGAGCCTTGACCACTGACCTGACTGGAGACCCTACTAATATATAGACAATGGAGGATTAATCCCCTATTGTGAGTATAAGTAGTGGACTCCTTGTTTGGGCAACACCCTTAGACATATATAGATATTCAAACTGCTGGCGAGGGGATGCCATAGAAAATCATAGTTCAAGGGATGGTTGATATTAGAAGAAACAAGATGAAAATCTTCAAAACCTTGATCCAGATTATTTTTGGACACAGAAAAAAGGGGGTCACCCCATAGGTGGTGGGCACGTCTATCAAAAAAAAAAAAAAAAAAAATGAATAAAAAAAAATAGATTTATATTTTCATTTTTTTTTTTTTTGATAGACGTGCCCACCACCTATGGTCACACTAAATATCCCATATCGCACCGATGCGCCTCCCAGTTACAATTTTCCACGGGGGTTGCATGTCCCAGGACCCCTTGGCTACATGCCTTCGGCACGAGAATTAAACACAGAAATAACTTCTAAACATATTGGGTCCCACTCTCATTTCAATATCCATGGATCTGCCACTGCATATATAACGTACTTGTGCGTTAACAGGTTGGGGAAAACCACCAACTTGCGTATAATACGCAAACTCGCCTATTATACGCCAGTTAGTGGTTTTCCCCGACCTGGTTAAAATAAACTTACGTGATATCGGGGCTAAAAACATTTTGATTTCTGAATTGTTTAGCTCCCGTTGTCATTTCTGGTTTTCAAAAAGTTTGAGCCGTTCGACCCACTTCATTCAAATATGCCTGTGCAGTTTGTACAAGCGCAGACGACAGTCAAGATCTCGGTAACACTTCACCTCGCTATTGGATCGCCCAATTCAACCCCTCTTGAAGCTCTTTCTTCGGCAACCGCCTCAGCACGAGCACTGCTTGCCCATGCGCATTATTTGCGTAACTTCGTTTTCCGGTCGATTGGATTACGTGCCCGCGTATGTTTAAATTAATGTTAGTTTAAACTTTATTTTATTATTGGTATAATATTCCAGATTTACATATAGGATTCGAAAACAAGTACTTATGTTAATCCGTCTCCTTTTTTTGTGAAACGGCGATTGGACGGCTCTGACTTATATTATACATATAAATATAGATAATAAGATATAGTATATATATACAGGGATGTGTAGTGGACTGATATATATATATAGATAAAATAGGTTGTATATTATTATAGGAAGAGAAGAGGATAGGGGAGGAAGAAGGGAAAGAGGTGCAAAAGGGTTTAAAGAACAGGTTGTTGGTGTAAGGTATATAGCGGAGTAAATAGACTGCATTATGGGAGAGAAACTGGCTTAAGTATATATTTTGTAAATGGACACATATCCATGACTGTACATGTCAATGAGGTCTTCAACGCATAATGAATTAATTGCATATCATGAAAACTTCCCATGCCGACCCCTGATTATTCCGACATCCAGTGGTGTACAACAAACCAGCTGTAATTTTAAATATTAAAAGTAACGTCAAACAAGACTATGACAATTTGTATAATTATAATGTATTTCCATACTGACGTGTCGTGACATACAGGGGCCGTACCAGTAAAGTATTACTATGTACTGCGTGTAAACATAGGTAAAATCAAAATTTAGATTTTCAAACTTAAAATCGTTTTGACTGGTTGATGCAATATTGAACACAGTTGAAGACATTTTCATTGCATTTAACTGACAAATCAGGATTTCCGTACAGAAGAAGGTTTACGTTATAGTCGGGAGGAATGCTTCTAGCATTGTACTCTTAATTGTTGGTGTTAATTAATGTTTGTTTAAATTAGTGTTGTTGGTATGTTATAGAATAAATCTGCTGACACATGTTGAATCTTACTGAATAATTCAATATGCTGTATATGCATGTTAACTAATAAATGCTAAACCTCATTAAATTACAGGTAAAAGTGATTTGCCCTATTTTTGAAAACTAATATCAAAGGAATATGTGTACATCTAAGTAAAAACACAAGGTTTGTTTAATGACATGCTGAATGTTTGCTGTTTTCCCGCCACCACTGCCTTTCTTCGCGAAGCCTCTCGTCTGTGGGTGACTGACATCGACGCTTAACTACCAAGTAGAGGTTCTGGTGACAGGGACCTGAGAATTTGTTTCAGCTATATTTGGACCTAAACTAAGGTGTTCAGAGAAATTTCACATGATTTATGGGTCTAGATCCACTTTTGGTAAAAATGACTCGTATATATGATCATTGAGGTGTCGTTTTTACCGAAAGTCGATCTAGACTCCTAAAACGTTTAAGGAATGACCAAGATTTTGTTTTGGTATATACGGTATATACCGAAAACAAATTGTGCACTTTGCAAAAAGTAGTTCCGTCATGAGATGTTTTTCTTTTTAGGTATATACGATATTTACCAAAAAAATATTATGGGGGAGATAGGCAAAATTAAATTATGTAAAATTATCCTGAACACCTTGATTTAGGTTCAAATATAGTTGTAACAAATGTTCGGGTTCCTGTGGTTCTTGTAAGAACCAGATACAATTAATGACCCCATGACCAAAGCTCATGCATATGCAAACATGCGAAAAAGAAGGCGGAAACTGAGACAATGTATAAAAGAAGTCTATTAAAAGAAAATTGATCAATATTTCCACTGTCCAAGAATGTCAGACATATTTTGTATAGTACAGTTATTGAAAATATTATTTTGCAGAATTTGGACGGTTGATGGGCTAAATCCTTTAACGACTTATAATTCTCCCTACTCCTCATGTTTATCACTTACTTTGTCAATGATTCTGACGAGTTACGCGTTCAGCAGAATAGACTATGATATGATGGGCCTCGTTTGATTATTTTATAAACCAATCGCATATCTCATAATACTTCGGGAGAAATCTTATGGACTTAAACAAAATGATATATCGGAGTGTATGAGACACATCTTTAAACATGTATCTCAACAACACTTTATAAGATATCTGTTGACCATATTTATGTGACTTGTGTGACCTACATATATATGATCCCCGATGTCAAATTCATCGAACAGAGTCACGTTCTACGTTTTTATGTTGTATGTCATCTTAGCTATTCAAAGAAATCGTGTAATTATTCTATTCATTACAGCAAGGGTGTTATCCCCCAACCGCATTCTCATCAAACTTTGACACGAACTGCAGTTCTTTATTGACATTGACAGCCATGGATTTCACCTCGATATATCTCGGTACTAATGTTGTAGGCTGCATTCGCTGATATTTGCTTTTCGTTATCAATTCTCGCTTAACGAGATATCATGGTTACACGAGTACTATTCATGCCCCTGCAGATGGCAGATTTGGAAACATCACAAGTCGTTTAACCTGAAAGGCGCAGACGGAAAAATAACCGTTACACATTGCTAGTTCATACATTAATATATAATTTTATTTAAAACAAACATGGAGTAAACATTAACAAGAATAACAGATAGCACCTGAGATTGTTCTGTCGAGTTGTATTTGTCCATTTCCGATTATACCGGAAGGCAACTACTCGGATTTCATATTCCATTAAAGGAACAATGATACGCACACACTCAAATTACACCAAGCCTACGTTCAGTCAGACGCGGGGGTCCTCACATACAGTTCCCGTCCACACACGCCAGGGTAGTACCAGTTCTAGCTATTACATTAAAACTCTCAAGATGACACAGTTGAGTACGGCTAAATTAATACAGTACCGGCACACAAATTATATAGTTCCAGAAGATTACTGTTTCGTGGGTTAGATGAGAGTTTGTCTACAATTTTAGCCTGTCGACCACCGTGTATAATGTCACAAGCAGAAAAGTGTGTGACTTTCGCTCGCCAGTAACCCCCTCAGCATTATGAGTGATGTCTGTTCGATTATGAGCACAGCTATTAAGTTGACGTAATCGTTCGTATATAGTGATCCGTCAGCATCATAACTGCTGGAAAGGTCCGTTGCTTTCGGCACTTGAGTTATGTTGTGACCAGGGTGATGTTTGTGAGTAATAAGGATTGGCTAGTGACGTAATGTTGTATGGCTGGAACGGAGAGTAGTCTTCATTGTAATGATGTCCGCCCGGGTACTGAGGCTGGGGTCGAAACGGCTCCATGTTATGACGTAATGTTGAGAGCACCATGGGGTGCTCGGCAATAAACGGGTACGGATATACGCGACTAAGCACTGCGGACGACATGGGCATGGACGGTTGGCCAAGACTATCAACGTGGACAGTCCTTACACTCGGGTAAAACCCACTTGTCGGGGATGTTTGATTTTGGTGGTGATGCATCATAGACGATTCACTAACTCGTTGCAAATGTTCGTGTGTACGTGAAGTGGGTGTGTCCGCGCTAGACGTCTTAGTGTAGTTTAACAAGTCGGACAGCACGGGCATGTCACAGCCTAGGGAAGCGTTCACACTGGAGTGTCCCGCGGGCAGATCCCGCATTGGTACAGACGACATCAGCGAACCGGCTAGCGAATTTCCGTAGCCGTCCATATAACTTACGGGTCGCATCCCTTCCTTCGGAGCGTCAAACGCAGACATGTCCTTAGAATGGTTGAACTTTGTTGCTCTCGACACCTTGGGAGGAGCCGGCGCTATCACTTGGTTTGGCGGTGAGATCATGTCGTACCCGCTACCCAACAACATGCTCTGAAACTGTTGTGTAGTGACAGCTTTCTTCGCTTTCTTTCTAGATGCTTTCATTTTCTTTTTCAATTTCTTCGATTTAATTGGTTCCTTTTCGAACTTGTGTAACTCAGCAATAACACTTTTCATAACCACTTCCGGTACCATGAGTCCCCCGTTCTCCTCGCTCACACCCGAGTCACTGTCACAGTTGTCGCCCTTACTATCGCCGTGATCACTCCTGTTGTCACCGTGGTCACTTCTGGTGTCGCTGTGATCGCTTTTACTACAGTCAGACTCTGATCCATCTTTCTTCTTGCCGATTACGTCCTTCCTTCTCCTATTTTGGAACCAGATCTGTAAATTTAAACAGGAAGAATGTTGAAATACTGTCTTAACTGTCTTTTTAAATTTCTTTCGTTGATTAGGTTACCGTAGTTTAAACATTTTTATCACTTTAAAATAAAATAAACAATTGGAAAGAGACTTTCCCCTTATACCAGATTTGCGCTATATACTAACACGTAGCCCAGTAAGTGCGTATTGTTGGATATAAATAATAAAGAACATTGTAAACTTTCTTCATGCAAGGTACATCTACAACAATAGTGTGATATGATGCAAATCACCCTCAATAAATATGATATCGGTAGAAATGCAAAAGAATTATAACCGATGATTTTCTTTTAAGACACAAAACAAATTCTAGCGGCTCAAATTTTATGCGAATATGGAACATTTGTTAACCAAAACTGTGGCTTATAATGTATATGCCTTAAATTGGTGACTGATGCCATTTACGGTAGGGTCAGTATTAGCGATAATTACCTTGACCTGCTCCCTTGTGATGCCGACTCGTTTCGCAATCAGCAGTTTCTGTGTGCTGTTAGGATAGCGGACCCGGATGTAGATACTGTTCAGCATCTCCAGCTGGTAGCGAGTGTAGCTGAGACGTTCCCTGGGAGGGGGTGGGGTGAACGGACGGCAATCTGTAAATCAAATCAATCATATATAATCTCAAACCTAAGCTTATTCATCCTTCCTGTGGGTTTTTTCTTGTTTAATTTATTTAAACGAATATTAAATCTTATATAAGGACTTATTTTAGAACGTAGTTGAACTAAAATTGAAAAGAAGTAAAATTTGGCTGGGATGTGGGTAACCTGTTTTTATGTTGAATTTGTTGACCACACATGTCCCCGACCCCACTGACCGGCTGAGCGGGCGGAGTTGTGTGTTTAGCGTGAGGCGATAACAGACACAGCGTCCATATCCACCCTGGTTGGCCCCTTCCTTCCATTTTACCTCGGTTTTTACGACAATGATGATAACGATGTAAATATAATTATCTTATAGCCACAATTTATGCGGGAATGGTCACCCCCAGGCCCGTATCGCAGCAACACTGTACGTGCGAGCGCGTAAAACGACTCGTAAAACCGGATGTCAAATTAGTTTCATGATCGGCCATCGGTCACCAAATAAGTAAACAACGACGAATTTGAACTAAAAACAACAGGATGTAACCCGTTTCGAACGTTAACTGAATTGTACAATATATATGGCAACGATGCTTGTTTTGTGTATCCCGTAAGCTTCTAAGATGTCCACTTGCTAGCATCATTGTTATTATTGTATCATGAAGGATATTTTGTAACTTTTACAATTGTACAATTAAATCTGACCATATCATTAAATGGTGGGATCATGTTCCTGGCCTGAAGTAGACAAAGCTATAGCGTCGCGTACATTTAGCACCTAGTATATGGCAGAAATCATAAGGCTTTAGACGACACGCTGTGTATGTGTAGACTGTGATTAGTCTCCTTTTTATCATCTCCTTGTGGGGTCACAATGACACAACACTGCCTTACATGATCAGTCGTGGAGCTACTGAAGATTGTGAAGTGACAAGTAATACCTATTCACGTATCACTGTCACTCTATACTTCTAATTTATAGAGTCACAATAGGGTTACGTGTTCTATTTACACACAATGTCTAGTACAAAATCTGGTCAACTGATAGTATAGAACAGGTGTATATATAGCATTTGTCACACTATATAAGTATTATACAACAGGCATATAGTTTCTGGTATACACATGTCCTTTCCTTTGTTTTTTTTTTATCTCCCATAAAAGACTAATTAGAGACAGTTGATTGAGGGACGACACATTTAAAATGCAGGTATTGATAGCACGAGGATATTGTTTGATAATACTTGCAATATATTTAAGGGAGATAACTCGAACTCCGTGTACATGTATGGTAGCATATGACCTTAACTAAACTGTTAATAATATTCACTATTTTTGAATATTAAAGCAAATTGTATTAACAACACCTTAAATTCGACTGGAATAACTTTTTTCAATTAGGTATAATCACATTTAAAATTGAAAATAAAAACCTACCATCGTCGTCTTCATCATCTTCTTCGTCCGACTTGGCGCCAGTCGCTGGGGTGGGAGAGACGGTAGTCGCGGGGGGAGGGGACCAGTGGATCAGGGAGTTTTGTTTCTCTGGTTTGTTGACGGCGGAGAGGGCGTGGTAAGCAAAGGGCTCGTGTAGGCCCCCAAAGTCTGGCATCTCTGGCATGGGAATCCGCGGGTCATACCCTAGAAATGAAATAAAATGGTGATAACAAATATCTAATTAAGAAACCGTTAATATCATAGATTAATTTAAAAATTATACCATTATCAGAAATTAGCGTTGATTTAGGGTAACTCTTACATGGAACACTCTCCATAGGAATTCCGGTCAAGTCGTATGAGTGAAGTAAAACTCGTCAATGTATTCTTACATTTAAACACATCATATGATTGAAATCTAGACCAGTCAAATAATAATTTATATTTCTTAGATAAATACACGTCGTGGATAAGTCTGGGTTGTCTACCCGGGGTAGCGTCTGTCGGCCCCGTGATTGACGGTACAGACGGACGAGATGATAGCAAAGGATCGTAGGACAAGTCACTTCACCAGTCCACAGTCAGATAACATTAATTCACTTCTAGTTTTAATCTGTATCTGGTAAAACGTGATCTATCGAGTTGGGTACATGGGAAACTCCTTGAGTCAGGAGACCGCGAGACAGAGTAAACACTGCGGTCCACATACCATTCCTATTACGCTGTACCGCTGGGAAATCAGCGAATATTTCAAATAAGAATTTTGAATATTTATACTTCAATAAGCTCTATAATATGGAGTATAAGTACTTTTTAAAACTAGTGAAAACTTGTGTTAGCGTGAACATGTTTGTCACCTTACATCATTAATTTGGAAATAGAAAAGTATAATTATAACACATCTCATCAGCATTGCAACACATGACTTATATTTTGGAATTTAAATGTTGGGTTTCATCGGGATACGAGAATAAAGAATCATTCACACTAAGCATATGCTGTTGGATTCTATTTTTTTGTGATTGTTATTTCATATTTGTGTTTTTTTCGACTTTGTTTGGGGGGAAATCAAAAATGAATAGATTGCCATTGACAGTTACATTTCAAACTATTTTTGATAAAGAGAATGTCCAAAATTTTCCAATAATTTCTAATGTGTCTATTAAAATTCTATCTGCAACTAGCGAAACCTCGTGTAAATTAGTCGTCATAAGAATATAGTAAAGTTGAATGAAACTTTTTAAAAAACTGTATATAGTAAATGTATATAGTAAATGTATAGTAAATGTATATAGTAAATGTATATAGTAAATGCATATCGCAAAGAAGAAAAAGAAACAGACTTTCAACTTAAGTTAAGTTTACCAGTGTTCAATATGATTAAATCCAATGTCTTAATTTCCGGTTTTTAAAATCTGATTTTTTATTGTTCTATTCTTACCTGTTGAATGGAGTGTTCGGCGGTAACTGTCTACTTCCAGCATAATGACGAATGTTGAACAACAGTAGTAAAATCACTGTAAACCACACCAAATTGACTTTTCTGTTTCACTGTTTATAATCCACGAGAAAGTGAAAATCATCTATCTGCACTTGACCGGGAAATAAAACTACGATGATTTATTGACCCGCGTCCACACGTGTCGACGGCCAGGTAAAATGTTTGTTACACCTGCGCCTTATTATGACTTCGGACAGCACCAACGTTAGGACCCTCCTATGGAGAACCCAGGTAGATAATAACACACGATCCTTTTCACACAAAAATAAATAAAGCAACAACTTTTGTCACTTGAATGCTCACGAAATGTGGTGCAATTTTCTGGTAATTTAGAATCCAATATAAGACACTTTGCACCTAATTACCGGCCAGGTATGTCCGAATTAATTGGGTCGATCCTTCACCAGGTGGCCGATGACAGGTACTGGGGTATAGCGATCTATAACCTTACCCGACTGTAATAGTAAGATAGCACTAAACACAATGTCTTATCATTGAGCGGACTCCAGTCTAATGATATTGTAAGTTCTACAAAGCTCAGATTGTTTCTGACCAAAGTAGATTAGTTCCGGTATATATACACTTTTGTGTCCGCATGGTCAAACTACCAATGAAATCAAAACGCTAGTCATGCGTGGATAATAGACTGATTTGTTAATACGTTAACGGGTTGTAATTATCAATGTAAGTAAATTGGGCCTATTGTTAAGATAATACCCGACTTTAAAAGGAAACTACCATTTAAATGATTATCGGCCGAACGTGTTTTGTCCCCCTATTGTCCGAAGTGGTCATCTCTTTGTTAAAGTAGTTGTTCTGCCCCCGGGTGTACGTTGACCATTGTCCGTGTGTCCTTAGCGGGTCGGAAATACGTTATGTAGTCCAACACCCCTAACATGTCCCGTTTTGTCCGAAGGTGTGGCTATTTCACCAGGGCATCTTTTCACCTACTAGAGCGACTAGCTTCCGTTACTAATGAACTCTAAACCGTACATCATTAACTCATCGAGGTGACATAATTACTGGAACATATTACACCGTGTGAAACAGTATCAAAATAGGTTATCATTAATCAACAACAATCTAATTAATAATTAGCACAAGTAAGTTATTGTCTAACAGATCGCCGTCATTAATTTTTGACGCGGACCTTATGGACGAGTCATTACTTTATTTCTATATTAACATTGACGGGAGGAAGAGAAGAAACTTAAACATTTTGTACAACATGAAACAAAAAACTGCCTTACTGTGAGTTACAACAATGGTACAATCTAGGAACCAGTTACAACAATGGTACTATCTAGGAACCAGTTACAACAATGGTACTATCTAGGAACCAGTTACAACAATGGTACTATCTAGGAACCAGTTACAACAATGGTACTATCTAGGAACCAGTTACAACAATGGTACTATCTAGGAACCAGTTACAACAATGGTACTATCTAGGAACCAGTTACAACAATGGTACTATCTAGGAACCAGTTACAACAATGGTACTATCTAGGAACCAGTTACAACAATGGTACTATCTAGGAACCAGTTACAACAATGGTACTATCTAGGAACCAGTTACAACAATGGTACTATCTAGGAACCAGTTACAACAATGGTACTATCTAGGAACCAGTTACAACAATGGTACTATCTAGGAACCAGTTACAACAATGGTACTATCTAGGAACCAGTTACAACAATGGTACTATCTAGGAACCAGTTACAACAATGGTACTATCTAGGAACCAGTTACAACAATGGTACTATCTAGGAACCAGTTACAACAATGGTACTATCTAGGAACCAGTTACAACAATCGGTACTATCTAGGACCCATACGACGATGTTACTTTTCCCGGAACCTGCCATAATTTTTATCAGTTCTACGTTTTTAGAATTTTAAAGTTAATAATATTTAATCGTAACCGTCCTTAAAACATTAATAAATTTCCCTTTAATTCTGGAGTGTACCACCCTATTATGTCCTTGACTAGCGCTACGTAACCGTTTTATATAAACGGCTTAGACATCATCGTAGTCTACTGCCTTATGATATGTACCGTGTAAATAGTGTTGAACGAAATATAGAGAAAGTAAACATGCTGTCTTTCTTACACTACTTCAAAACCCGAAGCGATTTTGTAATGAATTTGTCCGTTCATGAAATCAGCACACCACTTTGTAAGTAAAATTATTTTAGTAAATCATATGTAAGTGTTTTGCTAAATGTATCAATCATATTTTATTTGCTATCAACATGTTTGTAAAAAACATACATTCAGGAAAAAACCCGCCCAAAAGCTGTTATAGCTACCACTTCTGGAGACTAGCTTTCACAGTTGCTGTTCATCTCATATATGTTAACCATTATTTACAGCTATCGATATGTTCAATAGTGACGAGTGACAGCCATCCGTAAAACTCTATCTAGTACTTCAGGTGATCTGAGTTTTCTATTTTATTAAAAAAAAATATTTGATATTCATTTAAAAAAAATAGAGAGCTATAGTTATACAAAATCATATTTTGTAAGTTCATAATATCTTTGTTAAGTGCATTCAATTGTAGTTGGAATTGCAAATGTCAGAGGTAACCACTACCATTGGTCGGGGAAAAGGACGCATTTGGATAGAAACTCAACACTTTTATTTATTCTTTTAGTCAGCAGAAGGGTGTTGGTGTTTGCAAAGATTTCCCAAAAAGATGATTGAGATAAAGTTCCGTAAAAAATATTTATTTTTCTAAAATATAACCATACAATGTGAAACCGTATATAGACAATGATTAAACTTGCATTAATGCTTATGATGTGACAAGAACGCATTATTTGCTTTCTGTGAACTTCGTATTTTGTACTAAATAAACAATGTATGACACAAGTGTTATACAAGTATAGTACAGGTATATATATGTATACACATGTAAAACACGTGTACACACAGGTATAACACATATTTACACAGGTATAGCACATATGTAACACGTGTACATACAGACATAACACATGTATACACAGGTACCACACATGTATACACAGGTATAACACGTGTACACACATGTATAACACATGTATACACAAGTATAACACGTTTACACACATGTATAACACATGTACACACAAGTATAACACATGTACACACATATATAACACGTGTACCACAGGTATAACACATGTATAACACGTGTACACACAGGTATAGCACGTGTACCACAGGTATAACACAGGTATAACACATGTACCACAGGTATAACACATGTATACACAGGTATAACACAGGTATAACACGTGTACACATAGGTATAACTTATGTATACACTAGTACAACACGTGTAACACAGGTATAACACATGTACACACAAGTATAACACGTGTAAACACAGGTATAACACGTGTACCACAGGTATAACACATGTAAAACACGTGTACACACAGGTATAACACGTGTACACACAGGTATAACACGTGTACACACAGGTATAACTCATGTATACACTAGTAAAACACGTGCACACACAGGTATAACACATGTATGCACAAGTATAACACGTGTACACACAGGTATAAAACATGTAAAACACGTGTACACACTGGTATAACACATGTTTAAAACGGTATTAGACAGGTGTTATACAGGTGTCACGATGTCAAATGATTCAGAATGAGATCATTTATTTTCTCTTCTACATATTTTTTTAAACAAATTCGACTCTTCTTACAAATTGATCTTTTTTAAGATTCAATGAAAATTCTGGTTTCTTTAAAGAAAATGCACCGGTTGTATGAAAACTTTAAAAAATAAAATCGAATATGAAACCCAATCCTTAGTTTCTAATTGTCTAGAAGCATGTGTTAATATATTATTTATAGAACAATAAATTGACGGCAACATTATATTTTCCAGGGATCGTGTTGGTATAAATATGATTGCTTTCCCATGATAATATGACGTACACAGGTGTTAACCGCTATCTGTATTATCTGAGAGTGTTTGTGGCAATTTATCGACCTCCTTTGTCGAGAAAAGATTTGTTGCCACGCTTTAAACATGTCATAATTTAATATAAGATAAAAGTGACAGCACTGGTCAGTTTATTCCCGTGGCTGGACAATGAGCGGCCTCAACCATTATTGTCTACAGGCGTAGGGCTATTGTCATCCTCAGACCCGTGTCAAATTGTAGAATACACATAGTAACTAACAGAGAAAGGTTCACTGCGTCCTGATTATTAGCACAATCCATAACTTATATGATTTATAAAATGTTATGGTCATATCTACTCAAACAGCTTTACATTTAGTTACCGTTAAAACTAATTTGTACTAGCATTTGCCAAGCTCTTTAAACAACAATGAAAACTCATTTTGTTGAAATATGTTTAAAAAAAAATGGCATTTTCTAAAATAAAATAAAAAAAACATTAAAAATGCGATTTTGTAAAGACATGTAATGTGTGCTTCTTTTAAAAATTTACCTTGGTAATTTTAATCGCTGATAATATCTGAAGATTCAAAATAGATAGAATTGAGATGTTGAAGATAACTTTTGAATACTGATATTTGTTTTAACTTCCTATTACACTAATACTTCCTACTGTCTATTGTCACTACGTAGCCGAAGCACGTGTACGCTCGTGTGAAGACTTTAATCCGCTAGGTCTTTAATTTAAACTCTACAAGCCATCATACGGATGATGTAGGATAAATACAAGATTCGAACAAATCCGCCCGTAGTGGATTCTCTATGTACGGCGAGTCCCCTAGTCCGATAGGGTAAATACTCCATAAACAAACTTAATATCAACAGATTAAGATGGCTCTTTAGAAATGTCGGGGTGTTGTAACTGTGTAGAGGCCGAGGAGACTCCCAGCTCCACATAGGCCAGCGGGGAGGGATAAGCCGTCTATCTCAATGTTTTCATCACAAGTGTTATCGCAGACCATCAACGTGCCTTCGTGGTCAAGATAGAACCAGCTGACCAAAGGCCCGCTCCCGACTCGAGACAGTCGCTTTACCGATCCGAGACAGTCGTACATCCGTTAACATTTCGTAATAATTACACAAACATACGCTAACTGTAGTAAATATAACATATGTAGTAGAACCTCCATACCCCTCGGTATTTCAAAGTCTCTTTCCTGTTTTTAACATCACTATATAACACCTAACTTTAATACTTTTAAAAATGATTGCATTACGACGCGTTACTATAGTGCCAATTTCTAAACCTAAATCGAACCTTAACACTCATGTCACACGAGCTATAAGTTCAAGTCTCTGATACTAGCATAAAATGGAACAAAATGAAATGGAATTCACAAAGCTGTGCCCCGCTGTTGTTTTGTATTTCCGGAACGGTCTGTTGATCAGAACATTTAAGTGATGTTGAGATGCTCAAAAATTATAGTTGAGGCCAGCATTGGTGTGATCTGATATTTGACCTTGACCTTATGGTATGTATAGTATTTGACAAAATGTCATTATACACCTACTACGTTTCACCACTTCAGTAGAGAAATTTTATAACACTAGCTATGATATCGGTGGTACAGACGTCGGTCTGGTAGGGAACAAATGGTTTTGGTATACAAACCTTTACCATGGTTATGGCCCTGACAAGGAGTGTCGTGATTCAATATTTGACCCCTTGTTGTGACAATTATGGTCTTTGTAAAAAATATGCCTGAAAAGCGACACACAAATTTGTGAAAACAAAAAGAAATTTCATTTAGTGATAGTCAGCGGTTAATTAGTAGTTACGATCAGGACAAATAATGAAGAATTTGAACTTTGACCTTTTGTTGTGACCTCGATATCTTGAGAAGTGCTATCAATTAACGTTCCGTGGTTCAAAAGTTAGATCCGAACAAGCGGTTATGTCATTTAACCCTTTGCCTTGACCTTCACGTTTGGGGTTAAAATCCTGAAGTTGGCGTTGACCCAGTATCTTATATAAAACACATTCGTATCTATGGAGTTTCATTTTTTTAAGTCTGTTCGGCGGACCAGAAGTAACTTTCCTGAATATATATGAATAGACGGATGACCGAACTTTTATGCGCGTTTGGTGGGTAGAATTGTTTACAAATATTGTCTCGTATGTGTTTCAACGCTATTAGTTTATCTTGTATATACATGTATATATAGGATTCATGAAGAACTCCGACTGCATTAGGCATTATACCCCAGACCTAATCAAATATTTTCTAAAACCATGATCGTATCTCAAAATTTATTTTATCTTATTACAATACAAAGGGAATTCAAAAGTAGAAAACCGTATCAAAAATATCTTGTCGTTTAAAAGATATACGTATTTCAAGACCTTTCTTTTGAAATGAGTCAATTCTTTAGTTAAGGTAAAATTTGAATTGACGTGAGCCGGAAACCGTCTAACACAGACAGAACGAGAGATAAACCTTGGATGACTAGACAAGCGGCTTCAAGAGCCACTTAACATTGTGGGAACACCTCGGCACCTCACCTAACTTACCGTACATACCGTCTCAACAAGTCCGTATAGCAGGTGTTAATGTATATAATACCGAACAGATCACATCATACATCTCTTATTGGGAGGTAAAACGACAAATATAGGAAGTTCATCTATACAAACACTGAAAAAAGTCTCGATCAGTGAAGCCAGGTAACGCTGAAATTCGTCAATCTGCTCAGCTTTCAATTGGATTTCGATCAAAGTCTCTGACCTTTGCTATTTTTTCGTAAATGTCGTAATACTGTTAACAAACTGCATATTATCATTTACCAATGACTATAGTCGTTGTCATTTACTAACGCCTGTGTACATTGTCATTCACAAATGTTGTAGACCGTTGTCATTTACAAGTGTTACAGACCGTTGTCATTTACAAAGGTTGTAGACCGTTGTCATTTATAAGCGTTGTAGACCGTTGCCATTTACAAAGTTTGTAGACTGTTGTCATTTACAAAGGTTGTAGACCGTTGTCATTTACGAAGGTTGTAGACCGTTGTCATTTACATGTGTTGTAGACCGTTGTTATTTACAAAGGTTGTAGACTGTTGTCATTTACGAAGGTTGTAGACCGTTGTCATTTACAAAGGTTGTGGACCGTTGTCATTTACAAAGGTTGTAGACCGTTGCCATTTACAAGTGTTGTAGACCGTTGGCATTTACAAAGGTTGTAGACTGTTGTCATTTATAAAGGTTGTAGACCGTTTTCATTTACATGTGTTGTAGACCGTTGTCATTTACAAAGGTTGTGGACCGTTGTCATTTACAAAGGTTGTAGACCGTTGTCATTTACATGTGTTGTAGACCGTTGTCATTTACAAAGGTTGTAGACTGTTGTCATTTACAAAGGTTGTAGACCGTTGTCATTTACAAAGGTTGTAGACCGTTGTCATTTACGAAGGTTGTAGACCGTTGGCATTTACAAAGGTTGTAGACCGTTGTCATTTACCAACGTCTCACGACGGTTGTCATTTTCTAGCGCCTGTATGGTATCATTTAATACGTGTAATAATGTACGCATACAACTGCATTTACCAATGCCTCTAAACCTTAATTGTCATTTACAAATGTGCCTGTAGACTGTTGTCATTTGCCATCGTCCGTAAGCTTTGCCGTTCTTCGGCAAACATCTTGGCATTTTTTCTGAAAATGGTGTTAAGTTGTGGAATTCTGTTAGGGACACGTTATAGTCTATCAGTGGTTCCCGATAAAAAATGTAAGTCTTTAATATCGTCATTTTACATAACGATTTCACGTGTAATAAGCTGCTAATTCTCAGTTCTAAGTTACATGCATATTACTTATTTTACGTGAATACTTTTGCGCATTATTGTTTTCGTTTTTAGATATCAAATTGTTTATATTCCTGTAGACGGAGACCTTATATAAGTGGTATGTATTAGTAACGTTTCCGCTAATATATCTCTGCTGAAGAAACAACAAGAAATACCATGTTTGCGGGGGAAATGCAAAATTTTTGGTTGAGAAATTTTAGATCCGCACATATTTTGTACCTTTATATGCAATTTCGGTAGTTTGGCATGTTCAAAAATTCATATTTTTACTCCGGTAACGGTGCGCATGTTATCGTAAGAGAAAGGTAGCAGGGCTTACGGCCCAATACAAACGGGGCTGGGCGGGGCTCATCAGAACTATTGCCCTATCCTCAATATCGAACTTTTGCTAACTTGTTGATTGGTATTTATCGGCCCGATTATAACCGGCTCAGTATCGTTCTGATGTTGCTTGTTTACAGATAAACGTATTAAAACTAATTCCCATATCTGGTGTATATCGGAGTGTGGTGCTCGTCGTTAAGAGGTCTGTATGGGTCTTTGAGCGAGGTGGACAGACCTATCGCCTGTCCTCTGATTCCACCACAAACACCGCAAGATATCAAAGTGCCGTCTGCACCAGCTACCGTGTGATAGTACCACGCAGAAGCTTGCTTAAAGTTGTGTGTTGGCATTCATGCACCGAGGAATTTTCTTTGACCCTCCAGCCATTTCATACCGTACTGTTGGTTGTAGAAAACGTGTTTTTATTAAAAGCATCAGTTGTAATTGTTACATGGACTTAGATATACTGAACAGGGATCGTCATGCTCCGATCAGAGATAGATAAAACCATTGCTTTCTCCCAAGATGACACCGGGAGCATGATTGTGTTTTACATAATGAAGCGTTTTATTAGACACAACAAGTAGTCCATAGGGTCTGTATCGATCATATGTTTTTATTTGTATCTGAACAATTCAAAAAGTTAAAATACGAGACCGTGATGGGAAAATTTTGTATTACTTCGCGCAAATTTTAGGTGATACATTTTCAGGCAACGAACTGGAGTAACAAAAAAACAAAATCAATTTTTAAACCCTCCCAACAGTATATCTATGAGTGCAAGCGATTTTTAACTTGTCGGGTTTGTCTCAACACTAGTCGGACATGTGATCAATTGTTCTCGCCACTTTTCCTAATCAATTACAATTCAAATAGTTAAACCTTTCGTGATTTAGTCAAGTGTGAAAATCGATCAATGTATTTATATATAAGTTGTAATTGAATCAAGGAAAATATCAACCTCATTTAGAAATTATCATTAAAGGATAAATGTCTTTACTATTCAGAATACCAACTGACCACGAAATGTACCTTTAACATACTATAAATGGCTAATCTCCGATCATTTCACAAAGATTGTGTATTATTTCTGGGTTGTGAGCGTGAAATTTAAAAGTGTTATTTACGCTCGTTAACGGCTTACTGGCGCTATCAAACCACCATCTAACGCCATGATCACATAACGATCTAAGCATTAAATACTTACTTAGTTAAGGTACTAATGTACTACACAGTTCAACATCGATATTTCTTTACTTGTATTCAAAATTTAAAACGCATGACACACACAAATATTCGTCCTGAAACAGTTTAACACACAGGTAACAAACAATGACATTGAGATTGACTAGAAACTGATAATCCAAACATGACTAAAAGTTAATAAAGAATTTGAACTGCATCAGAGGGGTATTTGGCATCAGTGGTATCAGAGGGGTTCCTGGTGTTGAGTACACCAGTGGTAACAGAGGGATTCCTAGTGTAGAGTACACCAGTGGTAACAGAGGGGTTCCTGGTCTAGAAGACACCAGTGGTATCAGAGGGGTTCCTGGGGTAGAGTACACCAGTGGTAACAGAGTAATCCAAACATGACTAAAAGTTAATAAAGAATTTGAACTGCATCAGAGGGGTATTTGGCATCAGTGGTATCAGAGGGATTCCTGGTGTTGAGTACACCAGTGGTAACGGAGGGATTCCTAGTGTAGAGTACAACAGTGGTATCAGAGGGGTTCCTGGGGTAGAGTACACCAGTGGTATCAGAGGAGTTCCTGGTGTAGAGTACACCAGCAGAATCAAAGGGGTTCCTGGTGTAGAGTACACAAGTGGTAACAGAGGGGTTCCTGGGGTAGAGTACACCAGTGGTAACAGGGGGGTTCCTAGTGTAGAGTACACAAGTGGTATCAGAGGGGTTCCTGGGGTAGAGTACACCAGTGGTAACAGGGGGGTTCCTAGTGTAGAGTACACCAGTGGGAACAGAGGTGGTTCCTGGTGTAGAGTACACCAGCGGGATCAGAGGGGGTCCTAGTGTAGAGTACACCAGTGGGAACAGAGGTGGTTCCTGGTGTAGAGTACACCAGCGGGATCAGAGGGGGTCCTAGTGTAGAGTACACCAGTGGGAACAGAGGTGGTTCCTGGTGTAGAGTACACCAGCGGGATCAGAGGGGGTCCTAGTGTAGAGTACACCAGTGGTATTAGAGGGGTTCGTGGTGTAGAGTACACCAGTGGTATCAGAGGAGTTCCTGGTGTAGAGTACACCAGCGGTATAAGAGGGGTTCCTGGTGTTGAGTACCCCAGTGGTAACAGAGGGGTTCCTGGCGTAGAGTACACCAGTGGTAACAGGGGGGTTCCTAGTGTAGAGTACACAAGTGGTATCAGAGGGGTTCCTGGTGTAGAGTACACCAGTGGTATCGGAGGGGTTCCTGGTGTAGAGTACACCAGCGATATCAAAGGGGTTCCTGGTGTAGAGTACACCAGTGGTATCAGAGGGGTACCTAGTGCAGAGTACACCAGTGGTAACAGAGGGGTTCCTAGTGTAGAGTACACCAGCGGTATCCGAGGGGTTCCTGGGTACCTAGTGCAGAGTACACCAGTGGTAACACCTAGTGAAGAGTACACCAGCGGTATCAGAGGGGTTCCTGGTGTAGAGTACACCAGCGGTATCAAAGGGGTTCCTGGTGTAGAGTACACCAGTGGTAACAGAGGGATTCCTATTGTAAAGTACACCAGTGGTATCAGAGGGGTTCCTGGTGTAGAGTACACCAGGAACCCCTCTGATTCCGCTGGTGTACTCTACGCCAGGAACCACCTCTGGTACCACTGGTGTACTCTACGCCAGGAACCCCTCTAATCCCACTGGTGTACTCTACCCCAGGAACCCCTCTACTACCACTGGTGTACTATACATATTTGTTATATATCATCACACTAGATACATAACAAATATTTATATAGTGTGGTGATATATACCAAATATGTATATAGTGTGCTTATATCTTAACAAATATGTATATGTTCCTGGTGTAGAGGACACCAGTGGGAACAGAGGGATTCCTATTGTAGAGTACACCAGGAACCCCCGTGTTACCTCTGGTGTACTCTACACGAGGAACCCCTCTGTTGCCGCTGTTGTACGCTACACCGTGAACCCCTCTTATGCCGCTGGTGTACTCTTCACTAGGAATCCCTCTGTTACAACTGGTGTACTCTACATCAGGAACCCCCTCTGATACCACGTGTGTACTCTACACCATGAACCCCTCTTATACCGCTGGTTTACTCTACACCAGGACCCCCTCTAATACCGCTGGTGTCCTCTCCACCAGGACCCCCTCTAATACCACGGGTGTACTCTACACCATGAACCCCTCTTATACCGCTGGTTTACTCTACACCAGAAACCCCTCTAATACCACTGATGTACTCTACACTAGAAACCCACCTGTTACCACTGGTGCACTCTAAACTAGGAACCCCTCTGATTCCGCTGGTGTACTCTACCCCAGGAACCCTTCTGATAACGCTGGTGTACTCTACCCCAGGAACCCTTCTGATTCCGCTGGTGTACTCTACCCCAGGAACCCCTCGGATACCACTGGTGTATCAGAGGGGTTCATGGTGTAGAGTACACAAGTGGTAACAGAGGGGGTTCCTGGCGTAGAGTACACCAGTAGTATTAGAGGGGTTCCTGGTGTAGAGTACACCAGTGGTAACAGAGGTGGTTCCTGGTGTAGAGTACACCAGCGGTATCAGAAGGGTTCCTGGTGTAGAGTACACCAGCGGTATTAGAGGGGTTCCTGGTGTAGAGTACACCAGTAGTATTAGAGGGGTTCCTGGTGTAGAGTACACCAGCGGTATCAGAGGGGGTTCCTGATGTAGAGTACACCAGCGGTATCAGAAGGGTTCCTGGTGTAGAGTACACCAGTGGTATTAGAGGGGTTCCTGGTGTAGAGTACACTAGTGGTATTAGAGGGGTTCCTGGTGTAGAGTACACCAGTGGTATTAGAGGGGTTCGTGGTGTAGAGTACACCAGTGGTATTAGAGGGGTTCCTGGTGTAGAGTACACCAGTGGTATTAGAGGGGTTCCTTGTGTAGAGTACATTAGTGGTATTAGAGGGGTTCCTGGTGTAGAGTACCCCAGCGGTATCAGAGGGGGTTCCTGATGTAGAGTACCCCAGCGGTATCAGAAGGGTTCCTGGTGTAGAGTTCAGCAGTGGTATTAGAGGGGTTCCTGGTGTAGAGTACACCAGTGGTATCGAAGGGGCTCCTAAGATACCACTGGTATCCGGTACATCGGTTTTTAACTTCTCTATTACAATAACTTTTGATCCCCATCCGGGAAACATTTTACCACTTCGTTTTGATGAAATCTTCCTATTAGCATGGGAGAAGATTTATTCATAACAGGCTTATCTGACCCCGTTTGACCCAACCCCTCAGCCCTTATGAAGGTTAGTCCCTTTGATTGTTCAACTTTTTATCCATATGGCCGCCAGAAGTTGGTTTGAATATCTTCCGTAGTTTAGTTGATGTAGTCTACTACAAGATGTGGACGACAGACGGCAGATGACAGACGACGGACGAAGCATCACCACATAAGTTCACCCTGGTATTTCGTATCAGTTGAGCTAATGTATCACATTTAAGAATTTGATATATGAATGCAAAAACAGGACATCAGAAAATTGATATAATAACGTTCTCATTATTTTAACGATCACTGTTCTACTGAAGGCAAAACACCTGAGAATGTCGTGTCGATAGTAACGCCCTAATAATTCATCAAACTTCTGAACCTGACAACACGCAAAGCTGGACTCTTGTTTTTCGCTCTTCTGAGTTTTGAATTTGTAAAAGCATTTATGACAGATTTAATTAAAGTCGAAAGAAATGATTCGTTAAAGTTCTGTACTTTTGTCATTTGGTCATGGTATGGAAATGAAGTAACTGTCTCTAATTTTTAGAATGAAGAATATCTCTGTTTTCCTGTTTGACAGAATGTAAGCCGAGTTTGATGTCTATAAACAAGAACAACTCCTGTATGGGTCAAGTAAGAGGATATAACACAGCCCAGCCATTCTGGCTGGGACATACCGATTGACTATTAGTACTGATAAATGTGATTTTCTTAATCCAACATTAGGATTTAACTCCAGGTTTTCACTCTTTCTTTTAAACACACTCATATATTCTAATCACTTCTAATACATCTGAAGTGAAGCATATTAAGTGAATTAAGCATTGCTCTAACACAGATATTAATACCGCTTTGTAAAGTATGCCAGATGTAATTGAATTGGCAGTAATAATTTAGTGACCGTTCACCAAACACCAATGTTAATACTGACAATAGAGTATGCCCAACAGCGACTACAAACCTTGCTGGTGTATTGTGTACCTTGTTGGTGTATTGTGTACCTTGTTGGTGTATTGTGTACCTTGTTGGTGTATTGTGTGCCTTGTTGGTGTATTGTGTGCCTTGTTGGTGTATTGTGTACCTTGTTAGTGTACTGTGTGCCTTGTTGGTGTATTGTGTACCTTGTTGGTGTATTGTGTACCTTGTAAGTGTAGTGTGTACCTTGTTGGTGTATTGTGTGCCTTGTTGGTGTATTGTGTGCCTTGTTGGTGTATCGTGTACCTTGTTGGTGTATTGTGTACCTTGTTAGTGTACTGTGTGCCTTGTTGGGGTATTGTGTACCTTGTTGGTGTATTGTGTACCTTGTTGGTGTATTATGTGCGTTGTTGGTGTATTGTGTACCTTGTTGGTGTTGGTGTATTGTGTACCTTGTTGGTGTATTGTGTGCCTTGTTGGGGTATTGTGTGCCTTGTTGGTGTAATGTGTACCTTGTTGGTGTTGGGGTATTGTGTACCTTGTTGGAGTATTGTGTGCGTTGTTGGGGTATTGTGTACCTTGTTGGCGTTGGTGTATTGTGTACCTGGCTGGCGTATTGTGTACCTTGCTGGCGTATTGTGTACCTTGCTGGAGTATTGTGTACCTTGTTGGCGTTGGTGTATTGTGTACCTGGCTGGCGTATTGTGTACCTTGCTGGTGTATTGTGTGCCTTGTTGGGGTATTGTGTGCCTTGTTGGTGTAATGTGTCCCTTGTTGGTGTATTGTGTACCTTGCTGGTGTATTGTGTACCTTGCTGGTGTAGTGTGTACCTTGTTGGTGTAGTGTGTACCTTGTTGGTGTATTGTGTACCTTGTTGGTGTATTGTGTACGTTGTTGGTGTGTTGTGTACCTTGTTGGTGTATTGTGTACCTTGTTGGTGTATTGTGTACCTGTCGGAATAACTTAATGCATTAAAGGGGTTAGAGACACGAGAAGATTTATCAGGAATGTGAATTTCGATCAAATAACATTAAAAGAATGAAAAGGTAGTCACACTTATCTAGAAAAACGGTCTTTCAAAACAAATGAAACACTTGTGAAAGCAGGAAAAATAGTTGAAGAAAGAAAATGTATTACAAGCAGGAAGACTCCTAGTAATCCAATATAATACTGCCCGATGTCAGACATTGAGAATGTCATCATCGAAAAGGTGATGTCCTATATCGTATTATTGACTTTCATTGATGTCTTTGACGCAGGTTTCGCCGAGTCAGTCTTCTCCTAGCGGGGCATTTTATCGGCGGCGGTTGTATCTTCTTCTTATATAAGTAAATGTCGCCGTCAATTTTAACGATAATGCCAGTTTGGACAGGATGTCATCGAAGTCATTCCGTCTCCACCCGCCTCCACCATCTGGATAACTGTCAAAGGTCTTGGATGGATGTAGGCTGTACCTTTAGTAGGCATCTATTGTTGGTCTTCATTCTGCTGTTCTTTGTGAGGCCACCGGTGACATTTTAACGTGATGTGTTGCTGCTATTTGCTCGTTATGACGTCACCCAGGTCTTCTGACGGTGTTGTACCAGATATACAGCTTCTGGTCTGCACCTTGTGGTCCCAGTGGTATTTACTTTTAAGCACTTTCTATCTGGTCCTTTGTCTTGTTGTTCTTTCTTTTAAGTAGAGAATATAGTCTACAAGTCCATAAACTAGTCCCTTCTCGTTTATAGTTATAGTTATAGTTATTTTCCAGTACAGGAACAATATGTTCCTCTACACCGGACTCTATTATACATGTAATATGTTCTCATGTTTAAATATTAGAGTTCACTTCCATCTATGGTTGCCTTATAATTATAAAGTATTTCCTGATTTTTCCATATTTTGTCCAGTCTATTCTTGAAAGTGTTTATATTAGGTGCCGATACAACGTCCTCGGGAAGACCGTTCCACATTTTTACAGTTCTAATACCAAAGCTGTTTTTCCTTAGTGTAGTTTTGAATTGTTGAAGTTTTTTTCATGATAGTAAAGTTGATAGTTTCGGCCAAAGTTCTGGTAGTACAGAGGTGACAAGTGCCATGGCTGCATTGCATGGTCCTCCTGTGTCCATGCTGGTCAGTATCCATTGTCTTTTTTCACCCACTGTAGCCTATCTCTGGAGTGGACGGTGCCACTGCTAGCGTTCGGTACCAAAGGTTCATGACCTTGACGGTAAGCGGCCCGGGGACAAGTTGGATCAGATCAACTGAGTCACAAGCCACCTATCATTGGAATCAACTTGTTTTCAATGGAAAGGTAAGCTTTATTTTTCTTTTATCATGTCATTATGTAATATCAGAATATGATTTCCACTCAATATCCTTATTTACAGACACGTTAATGCATTTTGCAATTGGTTTAAGACATTTAACAAAGTTTGCCTCTGAGTAGCCAAAATGCCTAGGTTGATAATAATTACTCGGAAGCACCCAGGGATGAAGTTCTAAAGGTGTTCACATTAATTACCTCAATCCACTATGAGGGCCAAAAAGGTTAAATGTGTTAAAACCTTTAAACGTCAACCTCTGAACAAATATGTATATAGTGTGGTGATATCTAACAAATTTGTATCTAGTGTGATGATATATAACAAATATGTATATAGTGTGGTGATATATAACAAATATGTATATAGTGTGGTGATATCTACCAAATATGTATATAGTATGGTGATATCTAACAAATATGCATATAGTGTGATGATATCTAACAAATATGTATCTAGTGTGATGATATATAACAAATATTTATATAGTGTGGTGATATATAACAAATATGTATATAGTGTCATGATATATAACAAATATGTATATAGTGTGGTGATATATAACAAATATGTATATAGTGTGGTGATATCTAACAAATATGTATATAGTGTGAGGATATCTAACAAATATGTTCATAGTGTGGTGATGATATCTAACCAATATGTATATAGTGTGGTGATATCTAACAAATATGTATATAGTGTGATGATATCTAACAAATATGTATATAGTGTGATGATATCTTACAAATATGTATATAGTGTGGTGATATCTAACAAATATGTATCTAGTGTGATGATATATAACAAATATGTATATAGTGTGGTGATATCTTACAAATATGTATATAGTGTGGTGATATCTAACACATATGTATCTAGTGTGATGATATTTAACAAATATGTATATAGTGTGGTGATATCTAACAAATATGTATATAGTGTGCTTATATCTTAACAAATATGTATATAGTGTCATGATATATAACAAATATGTATATAGTGTGGTGATATATAACAAATATGTATATAGTGTGGTGATATCTACCAAATATGTATATAGTGTGGTGATATATATAACAAATATGTATATAGTGTGATGATATATAACAAATATGTATATAGTGTGGTGATATCTACCAAATATGTATATAGCGTGATGATATATAACAAATATGTATATAGTGTGGTGATATCTACCAAATATGTATATAGCGTGATGATATATAACAAATATGTATATAGTGTGATGATATATAAAAAATATGTATATAGTGTGATGATATATAACAAATATGTATATAGTGTGATGATATCTTACAAATATGTATATACATGTAGTGTGATGATATATAACAAATATGTATATAGTGTGATGATATATAACAAATATGTATAAAGTGTGATGATATATAACAAATATGTATATAGTGTGATGATATCTAACAAATATGTATATAGTGTGATGATATATAACAAATATGTATATAGTGTGATGATATATAACAAATATGTATATAGTGTGATGATATATAACAAATATGTATATAGTGTGATGATATATAACAAATATGTATAAAGTGTGGTGATATCTACCAAATATGTATATAGTGTAGTGATATCTAACAAATATGTATATAGTGTGGTGATATCTAACAAATATGTATATAGTGTGGTGATATATAACAAATATGTATATAGTGTGATGATGATATCTAACAAATATGTATAAAGTGTGATGATATATAACAAATATGTATATAGTGTGATGATATATAACAAATATGTATAAAGTGTGGTGATATCTACCAAATATGTATATAGTGTAGTGATATCTAACAAATATGCATATAGTGTGGTGATATCTAACAAATATGTATATAGTGTGGTGATATATAACAAATATATATATAGTGTGATGATGATATATATTACAAATATGTATAAAGTGTGGTGATATCTACCAAATATGTATATAGTGTAGTGATATATAACAAATATGTATAAAGTGTAGTGATATCTAACGAATATGTATATAGTGTGATGATATATAACTATATGTATATAGTGTAGTGATATCTAACAAATATGTATATAGTGTGGTGATATCTAACAAATATGTATAAAGTGAGATGATATTTATCCTGTTTGGATGCTTGCTATTATGTTTGTTTAAATACAATTATCATTGACCCACTAAAGGTCATCGATGTAAGATGAGTTCCAAACATCGTTGAGTAACAGCTAAGATACAGGCTCAAAGGACTGGTATTTTCTATTTAACTTTCTTTATTTTTACCTTTTTGAATTTTGATACATACTTTGTATCATAAGCCAGCTTAATTGTTTGGACATTTACCTACAATATGAAAAAATAGTTACAACTTAAAGTTTAAATTTCACTATCATTAATTTTCCTTCCTTAGTAGAAACACACATTTATCCTGATGGAGTTTCTGATTTCAGTATTAAGATAAGCATTATGCTTGCATAGCCAGCATGCTTTCAATGGAAAGGGTTTCGATCAGCAATGAAGAAATACATCCTGATCAAGACTTGATTTTGAGCTATGAGATCTCCGTGTCTACAATGATGTCACACTAGTTGGCTACGTATTATACAGTTGTCCACCAAAACACCTTGTGTGGCACATGTTGTTAAGACTTGAAGACCTGGTTTGGTTTTCTGCAGTTGGAGTTTATGACGGCATGCCTGATGTTTTGGTGTTTCCTCAATTCTGTTGGATTCAGTTTTTGATCTTGTGTGCTAAATATTGCTGGGTATTTTTAATTCCCAATTCTTCTGCACATAACTACACTGTCACTGAACAATAATTCAGCTGTTTAAGAACAATCATATATCTGTCACTGACAAAACACTATAGAACAACCACAGTACAAGACAAGTTTTCTTACAACATTTAATAATCAAATTTACATGTAGATCGCCTATATGAAGCATCTGACAGACACTCAAAAATATGGAAAACAATCACAAAGTAAAAAAGACCAATATCTTGATTATTGAGGTGTAACTTCTTACACTGGTGTTTAACCCATTATGTGCAAGAAACCATAATTATTGAAACTTTCTGTTCTTCAGGTATGTTATCAAAACTCTTATGGCAGGACTAATGAATCCCATTTAGGAATCTATCAAGTGGGGAACGCTGACCTTCACTAAACATACCTCTAGTGGACGCTGAACTTCACTAAACATACCTCTAGCGGACGCTGACCTTCAATTAACATACCTCTAGTGGACACTGACCTTCACTTAACATACCTCTAGCGGACGCTGACCTTCAATTAACATACCTCTAGTGGAGAATGACCTTCACTAAACATACCTCTAGTAGACGCTGATCTTCACTTAACATACCTCTAGTGGACACTCACCTTCACTAAACATACCTCTAGCGGACGCTGACCTTCAATTAACATACCTCTAGTGGAGACTGACCTTCACTAAACATACCTCTAGTAGACGCTGACCTTCACTTAACATACCTCTAGTGGACACTGACCTTCACTTAACATACCTCTAGTGGACGCTGAACTTCACTAAACATACCTCTAGCGGACGCTGACCTTCAATTAACATACCTCTAGTGGAGACTGACCTTCACTAAACATACCTCTAGCGGACGCTGACCTTCAATTAACATACCTCTAGTGGAGACTGACCTTCACTAAACATACCTCTAGCGGAGGCTGACCTTCACTAAACATACCTCTAGCCGACGCTGAACTTCACTTAACATACCTCTAGCGGACGCTGACCTTCACTTAACATACCTCTAGTGGATGCTGACCTTCACTAAACATACCTCTAGCGGACACTGACCTTCACTTAACATACCTCTAGCGGACGTTGACCTTCACTTAACATACCTCTAGTGGACGCTGCCTTCCACTAAACATTCCTCTAGTGGACGCTGACCTTCACTAAACATACCTCTAACGGATGCTGAACTTCACTAAACATACCTCTAGCAGACGCTGACCTTCACTAAACATACCTCTAGCGGATGCGGACCTTCACTAAACATACCTCTAGTGGACACTGCCTTCCACTAAACATACCTCGAGTGGACGCTGACCTTCACTAAACATACCTCTAACGGATGCTGAACTTCACTAAACATACCTCTAGCAGATGCTGCCTTCCACTAAACATAACTCTAGTGGACGCTGACCTTCACTAAACATACCTCCAGTTGACACTGAACTTCACTAAACATACCTCCAGTTGACACTGAACTTCACTAAACATACCTCCAGTTGACACTGACCTTCACTAAACATACCTCTAGCGGACGCTGACCTCCAATTAACATACCTCTAGTGGAGACTGACCTTCACTAAACATACCTCTAGCGGATGCTGACCTTCACTAAACATACCTCTTGCGGACGCTGACCTTCACTAAACATACCTCTAGCGGACACTGACCTTCACGTAACATACCTCTAGCGGACACTGACCTTCACTAAACATACCTCTAGTGGAGGCTGACCTTCACTAAACATACCTCTAGCCGACGCTGAACTTCACTTAACATACCTCTAGTGGACGCTGACCTTCACTAAACATACCTCTAACGGATGCTGAACTTCACTAAACATACCTCTAGCAGATGCTGCCTTCCACTAAACATACCTCTAGTGGACGCTGACCTTCACTAAACATACCTCTAGCGGACGCTTACCTTCACTAAACATACCTCTAGCGGATGCTGACCTTCACTAAACATACCTCTTGCGGACACTGACCTTCACTTAACATACCTCTAGTGGACACTGACCTTCACTAAACATACCTCTAGTGGACGCTGACCTTCACTTAACATACCTCTAGCAGACGTTGACCTTCACTAAACATACCTCTTGCGGACACTGACCTTCGCTTAACATACCTCTAGTGGACACTGCCCTTCACTAAACATACCTCTAGTACCTCCAGTTGACACTGACCTTCACTAAACATAACTCTAGCGGACGTTGGATTTCATTCTCCCTTGTATTTCCCTTGCATTTTATTTTCACAGACAATCTTTCATATGTTGTAAAAAAAAAAAAAAAATCATGTTTTCTGGTGGGGTTAGGGGGATTTGAGAAGGGGGGGGGGGGGCATTTTGATGATCATTACAACATTCAAATTTAGAGAAATGTTGTCCATTAATATATGTACTGGTGGAAGCTTGGCTGAAGTTAGGCACTGCTTGAGTCCTACAGATACCTTATGAGCAATTTTACATAAATACTTAACATTTATATACCTATGAATATATGTAGATATAATCTAAACATTAAGCACTGAATACATATAAATAAGGTGAGATTCTCTTGTGACCTATTCTTTCTAAACATTTATAATTTACTTGTAGAGAAAATCACTTGTAAAACAATAATTATCAAAATGGTTTATAAACCATTTACACTATCAAAAACTACATGTACTGGAATAAAACCTTTCACTTAGAGAGCTCAGTATAAACTGGTCATTTCCTATCACAATATCACTGTCCTCTGACAACTATATTTGTGAGTTCTATCGCTGTGATTCATTAATCTTGCAAACGGCTTTGTGCATTGTGTGATAGCTTAGCAGTTTCACGATCAAGTACAATATGGTGCGAACACTGGTGTGTGTCACGGTTACAGATACAGTGCGACCTTGAGGAGAGATCATCCATCCTTAGCTGGAGTGTTGTTGCCTCTCTTCCGTCCTCTGCCCCTGGTGGAATAAGAACCATCTAAATCATCCAAATGGATACACAGACACAATGTATATCTTGGTGCCAAGATCAAGTATTTCTATACCAAAAAGTAGGTTAGCTATTACTTTCAAGGAAATCAACATGATGTCTGATTGAAAAGAAAAAAAGAAAAAACTTTTGATTCCATTAGACATGCATAAAATATTTGAAGGTATTGCTCTTCTCATCAGTATTTTTCCAAGTAAAAATGCATTAATGTTGAGCTAGAATATCAGCCTGGTTCCAGTACTAACCTTAGCTTGGAAGATGACTTTGGTGTGCGGGGAGTGTCTGGGCTCTTACAACTCCGACACTTCCACTGGCCATTGGGGATGGACCTCAAACCAACACAGAAGGTGTGGTAACCTCGGTCACAGCGGTCACAGAATATCATCTTGTCCTGATAAAACAGAAAATATTTTTATAGTGTAAAAATGTCCTTACATACCAGACACTGTAACAGTGTATCAATGTTACTCTCCATACAATGACACCCCTGAATTTTACCTCATCGTCCATACATGCCATTCAGGATTTACACTACATACACTGCCAGGAGTTTACTTACCTAAATGACAGCCATCTTGGATTTATCTTTACTTTTGGCACAGCACTGTACCTTATCATACAGGTCCATACACTCCACACATGTTTAGTGGAAGGCAGTGTCCACTAGAGGTATGTTAAGTGAAGTTCAGCGTCTGCTAGAGGTATGTTTAGTGAAGGTCAGTGCCCGCTAGAGTTATGTTTAGTGAAGGTCAGCGTCCACTAGAGGTATGTTAAGTGAAGGTCAGCGTCCGCAAGAGGTATGTTTAGTGAAGGTCAGCCTCCACTAGAGGTATGTTAAGTGAAGGTCAGCGTCCGCAAGAGGTATGTTTAGTGAAGGTCAGTGCCCGCTAGAGTTATGTTTAGTGAAGGTCAGCCTCCACTAGAGGTATGTTCAGTGAAGGTCAGCATCCGCTAGAGGTATGTTTAGTGAAAGTCAGTGTCCGCTAGAGGTATGTTAAGTGAAGGTCAGCGTCCACTAGAGTTATGTTTAGTGAAGGTCAGCATCCGCTAGAGGTATGTTAAGTGAAGTTTAGCGTCCACTAGAGGTATGTTAAGTGAAGTTTAGCGTCCACTAGAGGTATGTTTAGTGAAAGTCCGCGTCCGCTAGAGGTATGCTAAGTGAAGTTCAGCGTCGGCTAGAGGTATGTTTAGTGAAGGTCAGTGTCCGCTAGAGGTATGTTTAGTGGAAGGCAGTGTCCACTAGAGGTATGTTTAGTGAAAGTCACCGTCCGCTAGAGGTATGCTAAGTGAAGTTCAGCCTCCACTAGAGGTATGTTTAGTGAAGGTCAGCGTCCACTAGAGTTATGTTTAGTGAAGGTCAGTGCCCGCTAGAGTTATGTTTAGTGAAGGTCAGGGAGTGTAAAACATGTGCGTAGTGTATGGAACCTTATCATGAAGTAAGTAAACTCCTGGCATTGTATGGAGTGTATGGACCTGTATGAAGAGGTAAGTAAACTCCCGGCAGTGTATCGAGTGTATGGACCTGTATGAAGAGGTAAGTAAACTCCCGGCAGTGTATCGAGTGTATGGACCTGTATGAAGAGGTAAGTAAAATCCTGGAAGTGTATGGAGTGCAAAGCATGTATGGAGTGTGGCAGTGTATGGAGTGCAAAGCATGTATGGGGTGTATGGACCTGTAGGATGAGGTAAGTAAAGTCGTGGCAGTGTATGGAGTGTATAGACCTGTATGATGAGGTAAGGAAACTCCTGGAAGTGTATGGAGTGCAAAGCATGGATGGAGTGTATGGACCTCATCATACAGGTCCGGACACTCCATACACTGCCACGGATTCATACAGGTCCATTCACTCCACACATGTTTTACCCTCTATACACTGCCAGGAGTTTACATACCTAAATGACAGCCATCTTGGATTTATCTTTACTTTTGGCACAGAACTGTACCTTATCATACAGGTCCATACCCTCCACACATGTTTTACAATCCATACACTGCCAGGAATTTACTTACCTCATCATAACGTTCCATACACTCCACACAGGTTTTACACTCCATACACCGCCAGGAGTTTACTTACATCATCATAAGGTTCCATACACCCCATACACTGCCAGGAGCTTACTTACCTCATCATATGGGTCCATACACTCCACCCATATTTTGCACTCCATACACTGCCACGAGTATACTTACCTCATCATACAGGCCCATACACTCCATACACGGCCAGGAGTTTACTTACATCATCATAAGGTTCCATACATTCCATACCCTGCCAGGAGTTTACTTACTTCATGATAAGGTTCCATACACTCCACATCTGTTTTTCGCTCCATACTCTGCCAGGAGTTTACTTCCCTCATCATACAGGTCCGGACACTCCATACACTGCCAGGAGTTTACTTACCTCATCATAAGGGTCCATACACTCCACACATGTTTTACACTCCATACACTGCCACGGATATGTTTTTATAACGGTCACCATCTCTGCTGTCAGATCCAGACAGGTAGGGTGCCCTTAACATAAAAATAGCTTTATATATCTTGTACCCTTTGATGAAAATTCAAACAGGTCAATTGTGTAATTTGACAACTTAACAGGTCAACAGAACAGACATAATTCACTACAACAGTATATGTCCTTTCTGATTGCATGTTAGTCACTCTGAAGGACTCACTCCTATCACACTTGAACAAATCTGAATTCCATCATCTTATGACATGTGCTGAATTTGTTGTCTTTTACAATTTAATTTAAGATTCAGTAATATAAGCAAGTTAACACCAAATAATGAACATTATTTTATTGTATGAAATCAACAAGAAAGAAAGTTATTTACATTCATTATATTGTTGTGTATTTTTTCCAAATAAATGTATATACTTTCAAGATTGCAGTATGCATATTTTCTGTTAGGGTATATATGATGTTTTGTAGGTTTATTAAACTTTATTGAAAAAGTGGTGGATGAACACAAACGTCTACAGCGATTGGGAAAACAAATCCCAACCTGTAACAAAGAATGATGACAAGATACAACTTAATAATGGACTTAGACAAAGCAGGTGGATGGTACATCACAGAGTACTTACCAAACTTCTTACACTCTGAACATTGAACCATATCTTCATCTGTCTCCCCTTGTTTCTCACACATACGACACGTGAGGTCCTCTTCTGTCTGAATGGTTCAACAGCACACATTATTTACATTAAAAATGTATATACATATACCACAGTGAAAACAACATCTATTAAGTGACCTACAGTTTTACAGATAACCCAGGGTTAATAATTGGTTACATCTTAAGTTTGAAACAATATGGGCGGATTGGTTGAGTGGTTCACGATGTCGCCATACGCATGGATATTCAGAGAAAATGTTTTTCTCCTGCCCACACAACTCCAACAACCCAGGTGGAGTATAAATTGGCCTGTGGTGGATGTTGCGGTATCTGTGCTGTAGCATTCAAGTTAGGTGGCATTATAAATGATGCCGTTGGAAGCACGGTCCCACTACAAACAGAACAAATTACATCTCCAGCACACACACAGGCATACACTCATAGGGAAATATTCGCCAGGTGGCATAGGACTAGTAGTTAGCGCCTGATAAGGCAGCTCCTGTGAATTCCACAAAATTTTATTGATTAATATATGTATGTACTGTAAAGTGCTTAGAGTAGTCTATGTTAGCTAGATAGGGCACTATTTCAAATGTTGTTTATTATGAGTATACTGACCTTTCCACCTTTCACCACAACATCGCTGACCACTTGACCACTGTCCTGTTCACTGCTGTCATCAGACTCTCCACTGCTGCTGTCATCATCACTCTCAGAGTCTGACCCAGCACCCCCCTGTAACAGAGCATACATAAAAATCAAATCTGTATGATCTCCATTTCTTTATATACAAAACAAGAGATCCCAAAGGAATCTTGGCGCCCACCATTGTACCATCTTCATTAGTTCTTTGTCAGTTTGTCTTCTTTCCTCAAATCTGTTTGATCGAGTCATGTTAACAGTAAATGCACCTTGCGCCACCTACATATCAAATTTGAGAAAGATCCCTTTGGTACTTCCCGAGAAATAGCGATAACAAACTTTCACAATAAAAATCTGTGATGGCTGCCTGTCGGCCATGTTGTTTATCCGATCAGTCTCAAAACTTGCACTGCACAGCTAGGACCAAGGGAAACCTACAAATCAAATTTGAGAAAGATCCCTTTGGTACTTCCCCAGAAATAGCGATAACAAACTTTCACTATCCAAAATCGAAGATGGCTGCCTGTCTGCCATGTTGTTTATCCGATCAGTCTCAAAACTTGCACTGCACAGCTAGGACCAAGGGAAACCTACAAATCAAATTTGAGAAAGATCCCTTTGGTACTTCCCCAGACATAGCGATAACAAACTTTCACTATCAAAATCCAAGAAGGCTGCATGTCTGCCATGTTGTTTATCTGATCAGTATCAAAAGTTGCCCTGCACAGCTTAGGACCAAGGGGAACATACATATCAAATTTGAGAAAGATCCCTTTGGTACTTGAGATATACCGATAACAAGAGGCCCAGAGGGCCTGTATCGCTCACCTGGATACCTAAGCAATCATGGCAAACTATTCTCCAAATGAGATCAAGGGAATATGCCAGACCCCAAGGCCAATCCTTGTAGCATAGCTATATTAGATTTTTCATGCCCAGCAA
>NW_018407219.1:122301-202862 GCF_002113885.1 Mizuhopecten yessoensis | reverse complement strand
ACCTAGGGATGCTTCCAGTCAAATATGGTTGAAATCCACTTCTTAGTTCCAGAGAAGAAGTCGCTTAAAGCAGTATAGCCAAATACCCTTTTTTGCCCTGCCCCTCAGCCCCCTGGGGGGTCAGCCCCACCATTTGTACAATTTTTAATCACCACCACCTAGGGATGCTTCCAGTCAAATATGGTTGATATCCACTTCTTAGTTCCAGAGAAGAAGTCGCTTAAAGCAATATGAGCAAATTGACCCCTTTTGACCCACCCCTCAGCCCCCTGGGGACGGACGCCACGGTATGGCATAAGCTCACCTTGGTCCTTCGGACCAGGTGAGCTAACAAGAATTGTTTAAGGATGGACGGCGGACGCAGGGTGATTTGAATAGCCCACCATCTGATGGTGGGCTTAAAATTGTTTAACCAGGTTTTCACTTTTACTTTCTCCTAGGAATCATAGTGATTTAACCAAATCCTGCTGATGGAAGTACATGTATTCCTACTAAATATATATGAAGCAAAGAATGTTGAATATGAAATTACTGTGACAACAAGAGATTCTGTAGTACCTCTTTATTTGAATTATATTATTAAATTTTACCAGTTGATATCTTTGTCTTCCTTGACTTTGGTCTAATGACAGATCTTTTAGACAAGCTCCTTTCACACAATACCTTCACATGTTTTCTGATTTTAACAGCATTAAGTCAGACAAGATTCTGTAATCATGACCTTCACAGAACACCTAACCTTGGAATCTTGGAATAATCAGTTTTTTCTCCTCTGACCTTGACTGGACTTTAAATGTTGACCTTGATGTACCTTTGAATGTTGACCTTGACCTTACCTCCGCATCCTCCTCTGAAGCATCCTCAGACAAGACCTCCTGAGGATTGGCCAGACTGTTACCCAGCTGTTTCGGTGGATTGAACAGAGCAGTGTTGAGGGGTAGGTACTTGAGCTCCTCTGTTGAATGACTGTCATGAGAAATTAACATGTACCATTGGTCTGTTTTTATTTTCTCCTGAAAGTTTAATCTCTCAACTTGTGTTTACATTGAAAAATAGCTTGATGACCACCCCCTCCAGTTTAAAAAAAAACCATGCAGTTATTCAACATAAATTGGTCAATAACTTATCAATATGAACAACTTAAAAATTACGCTATATACATTGTATGAGTGACCTACCTTTTGTAGTAATCCTGGTACTGGCCCGGAATCAGTGTAACAGGGTATGGAGTGGGTGATGTCAACTCTGTGGGAAGCACCTTAAACCGACCAGCTGGATAGTGTACATTCTGAAAGAAAATTCCTTTAATGTTCTGAAACAAGTACTGAGAGAGACTAAATATGTGATAAAACAAGTCACCAAACTCACTGTACAGTGGAAGCAGAACAGAAATAGTTATACACATGAGTTTGAAAATTCCATATCAGACCCCATTTCTTGAGTCCGAGGGTTTATATGAATCATGGGTTGAATACAGTAGCAAATTAGCAATATTGTCATATCATAACCTATTACATATACTACACACTATCAATAGTTATTGGTAAAGTCAAACTAGTTATCATTAACTTATAAAATCATACCAAACTTATATATTCATTTGCCATTTATATAAAACAACTCGGTAACAGTTGAACCAGAAGTAGAACAGGTTAGGCATGTAAGGGGCAGATATATGCTTGCTGTGTAGATGTGGAGCCTGCTGGGGAGATGTGGCAAATGCCAGGCAGATATTGATTGGCATGAATGTGCGGAAATATAATTTATGCACAGCCAACAGTATTTCTTATTCAAAACGGCTCATACCACAGACAAGATGCTGATTAAGTTATGTTACTAACAAAAGTCTGAAGATCAAAATAGGCTCTGCGTTCCTCTTTCCTCTCCCGGAGGAAGCTCGTGTTCCATTCTGAGGCAGACTTCATTGCTTTCTGAATGTACTCTGTCATTTTACTCTTTTCTAGCTTGGGCTAAAACAAAAATAATGATTGAACACATTATCTTTTATCAATTTTAAGAAATCAATTCTTATAGTTGAAATTTCGTGTCAATTATTTATAGCATGCACTGGTAATTACAAATATTTTACCGTTTTGGTGACATTGTAATTTTTGTGACATTATGATTATTTTGAAGATAGTATGATGGGTTTGATGACATTATGATAGATTCCATAATAATGTGATGACTTTGTGATGGTGTTCGGGTATCTGTGACTGTTCTGATGACACAGTGATTTCTTTACGACTTTGTGATGGTGTTCGGGTATCTGTGACTGTTCTGATGACACAGTGATTTCTTTACGACTTTGTGATGGTGTTCAGGTATCTGTGACTGTTCTGATGACACAGTGATTTCTTTACGACTTTGTGATGGTGTTCAGGTATCTGTGACTGTTCTGATGACACAGTGATTTCTTTACGACTTTGTGATGGTGTTCAGGTATCTGTGACTGTTCTGATGACACAGTGATTTCTTTACGACTTTGTGATGGTGTTCAGGTATCTGTGACTGTTCTGATGACACAGTGATTTCTTTACGACTTTGTGATGGTGTTCAGGTATCTGTGACTGTTCTGATGACACAGTGATTTCTTTACGACTTTGTGATGGTGTTCAGGTATCTGTGACTGTTCTGATGACACAGTGATTTCTTTACGACTTTGTGATGGTGTTCAGGTATCTGTGACTGTTCTGATGACACAGTGATTTCTTTACGACTTTGTGATGGTGTTCAGGTATCTGTGACTGTTCTGATGACACAGTGATTTCTTTACGACTTTGTGATGGTGTTCAGGTATCTGTGACTGTTCTGATGACACAGTGATTTCTTTACGACTTTGTGATGGTGTTCAGGTATCTGTGACTGTTCTGATGACACAGTGATTTCTTTACGACTTTGTGATGGTGTTCAGGTATCTGTGACTGTTCTGATGACACAGTGATTTCTTTACGACTTTGTGATGGTGTTCAGGTATCTGTGACTGTTCTGATGACACAGTGATTTCTTTACGACTTTGTGATGGTGTTCAGGTATCTGTGACTGTTCTGATGACACAGTGATTTCTTTACGACTTTGTGATGGTGTTCAGGTATCTGTGACTGTTCTGATGACACAGTGATTTCTTTACAACATTGTAATGGTTTTGATGACGTTATTGTTTTGATTTTGACAATATAATGGTTTAGACGCCATAAGGATTATTTTAACAGGTTGTATGACACTATAATTATGACATTATAACAGGTTGTATGACACTATAATTATGACATTATAACAGGTTGTAGGACACTATAATTATGACATTATAACAGGTTGTATGACAATATAATTATGACATCATAACAGGTTGTAGGACACTATAATTATGACCTTTTTTAACAGGTTGTAGGACAATATAATTGCTCTGATGACATTGTGGATGTTTGTATAACATTGTGAGGATGATTTGATAATGTCTGCACTGATGCTATCCTTACCACTTCGTAGTCTTTGTGTTTCTCCTTAATGGTCTGTCTCTCTCGCTCATGTAGCACAGCAGCGTATTCCTGTAGTTATAAAGTCAAATAGTTTGGATTCCAACAACAATAAAGATTTAACATTATGGAGAGAATTACATGTTAATGACCTCTTGTAAATTACAAATGGACAATTACTAAGTCACTCCCACAAGTAAGATTTATTGCATTTCAATGTTCATACAGCATCAAATACTCATGAACAAGTTTTTTCCAAATGATTTTCAATTATTTTGGAGATTCTGCTATCATTCTTACATTCTGTAAAAGACAACGTACATGCCCTAGACATTTGTTAGGTTGACTTATACACTGAAACTATATTTGTATTCTATTTACAGGAACAATGAACTTGACCACAAATGACATTCCTATTTAAAACCAATGTGAATGGAGCATGATTTTCTACAACCTTAGAACTAACAGACAAGAGGCACAGAGGGCCTGTATCGCTCACCTGAATATTTAAGCAGCCATAGCAAAATATTCTCATTAAATAGTATGCTGTACTACAAATATTTCACTCGAAAACTTTGTCAGCTCCATCTGTTGTACCTACCAGCCAAGTATTATTATATGATTCTATGCTTTTTTGTTCTTCTCCAGAAGTTGTTTGAAGTGTTTGACATATTCCCTGTGACCTTGCAAGTAGGTCAAAGTCGTTTTCTTTCTCAAACTTTGTCATGCTCTATCCCAGGAAGCCACCAGCCAATTATGAAGATTCTATACCTTTTGGTACTTCAGGAGAAGTTGTTTGAAGTGTTTAATACATTTGTCCACTGTGACCTTGAAAGTAGGTCAACGTCATTTTCATTCTCAAACTTTGTCTGGCTCTTTCCCAGGAAGCCACCAGCCAAATATTAAGATTCTATACCTTTCATTTTCTCAGAAGAACTTGCTTGAAGTGTTTGAGATATTTGACCCCTAAAACCTTGAAGGTAGGTCAAGGTCATTTTCATTCTCAAACTTTGTCAGGCTCTATCCCAGGAAGCCACCAGCCAATTATGAAGATTCTATACCTTTTGGTACTTCAGGAGAAGTTGTTTGAAGTGTTTGATACATTTGACCGCTGTGACCTTGAAAGTAGGTCAACGTCATTTTCATTCTCAAACTTAGTTAGTCTCCTACCAACAAAGCTTTCAGCCAAACATCATGACTCTAGGCCTGTTGGAAGTTGATGAAAGGAAAAGTTGATGGACGATGACGGACGGACAGATGTGCACCTGACGGACGACAGACGCTGCATCATGACTTAAAATTTTACAAAATTTTATTTCTAGAATTGGTCTGACCTTGACCTTTGGAGATCTGTAAAAATATTGTACATGTACTACTCTAGAGGCTTACCCCTTGCCTAATATACTCAGCAAAATAAGTTAAGTGTCATATATTTCAAACAAAAACAAAAATGACTGAAAGTTTATTTATTTGTTATTTCATTAATATCAATAAATATTTGACTTATTTCTAAGTGCAATATTGCACTAAATTCAATATGCAGCAGATTAATCAATAACAACATGTCCTTACCCCAAAGGTTTCAGATTTCAAAGTGAAGTTCTGCAGCGTCTATTGAAGCTGCGGATAATTCTATGAATGGTCATTTGTGGCCCATTCGCCCATTCCTCAAGAAGTGCAAGTTCGAGTTCGATAAAAGTTGAAGGAAAAATATTTCGCTTTTGAATTTGTCTTTGAAGAACCTACCATATATGTTCTATGGGATTCAAGTCGAGAGATACAGCAGGCCAATCCATTCGGTCAATTGTTTCAGTTTCAAGATATTGCTGCACTATCCTTGCACGATGGGGACGTGCATTATCATCCATCAGGGCAAAGTTGGGGCCAATTGCACCAGCATGTGGATGAACAATAGAATGAAGGATCTTGTCTCTGTATCGCTGACCAGTCAACGTTCCATTTCTGATGACGTACAAGTCTGTTTTACCGTCGATAGATATGCCTCCCCATACCATTAATGAACCACTTTCAAATCGATTGTGTTCTGTAACACAACAGTCACGACATTGCTCATTTTTCTCTCTCCACACGCGTCTCCTTCCATCGTTAAAATCTACACAGAATTTAGACTCATCAGGAAAGAGAACTGGACGAAGATGACGCAATTGCCAGTTAACATGGTTTCTGCAACAACCTGGTCTAGCGGTCCTGTGTCGTAGGGTCAAAATTGGGCCGACGGCGGGTCTGCAAGCATGAAGGTTCGCTTGATGTAATCTCTTTCGGTAGGTTTCAGTTGATATCCGCATCCTTAGATGATTTCTGAAGTTGGTACTCAGCTCTACAGCAAAAGGAAACCTATTCCTCTTGGCTTGAAGAACAAATGTGCAGTCCTGAAGGGCTGTCATACCTAACACTTCTTGGTCTCTGGCAGACAGAACCACTTGCCTGGAAGCGTTGCAACAATCTTCCAATAACGCTTTGTCTGACATTAAAATTTCGGCCCACATCTTGCTGAGTCATGCAAGCTTGAAGCATTCGTATGGCACTACCGGCCTGCTGTACGCTCAAGTGCCGCCTTTGGGGCATATCGTCAAATATAGTCCTAATTCAATGACGATATTCAATAACTGCTAAATTAGAGAGATTCACCTCATTTACCAATGGTTTCTGATGATCATCGTATCCAGGTTTCACTCTATATTGTCGGTTAGGTATACAAAGCCAGGTGCGCTGACTGCTTGTTGTGCCCCAGATACAATGTTGCATGTGCACATTATGGTGAATGCAGTAATTTTTAAAACGGATAGCAGAAAATTAATCTCGACAAAATTTTTGATAATTTTCTTCAATCTTAACACATGACCCTTAACTTTTTTTGCTGAGTATATATATGAAACACAAAAGACATGTGTGCCTTTAGTCTGCTATTTTGTCTGAGTTCTATACTGCTGTACCTTAACTATCAGTACTTACAGCATACTTATCTGGGTAGTCTCTGTATCAATACTTACAGCATACTTATCGAGGTAGTCTCTGTGTATCAATACTTACAGCATACTTATCTGGGTAGTCTCAGTATCAATACTTACAGCATACTCATCTGGGTATAGGCTCTGTATCAATACTTACCGCATACTTATCTGGGAAGTCTCTGTGTATCAATACGTACAGCATACTTATCTGGGGAGTCTGTGTGTATCAGTACTTACAGCATACTCTATACTGCTGTACCTTAACTATCAGTACCTACAGCATACTTATCCGGGTAGTCTCTGTGTCTCAATACTTACAGCATCCTTATCTGGGTAGTCTCAGTATCAATACTTACAGCATACTTATCTGGGTATAGTCTCTGTATCAATACTTACAGCATACTTATCTGGGTAGTCTCAGTATCAATACTTACAGCGTACTTATCTGGGTAGTCTATGTGCATCAATACTTACAGCATTCTTATCTGGGTAGTCTCTGTGTATCAATAGTTACAGCATACTTATCTGGGAAGTCTCTGTGTATCAATAATTACAGCATACTTATCTGGGTGGTCTCTGTGTATCAATAGTTACAGCATACTTATCTGGGGAGTCTCAGGATCAATACTGACAGCATACTTATCTTGGTAGTCTCTGTATCAAAACTTACAGCATACTTATCTGGGTGGTCTCTGTGTATCAATAATTACAGCATACTTATCTGGGAAGTATCTGTGTATCAATACTTACAGCATACTTATCTGGGTAGTCTCTGTGCATCAGGTCATACACCTCGTCACTGCGAATGGCTGTTAATCCTGAAACACATCAAACAAAACATGGCAGAGGCCATCAAACCTGCAATTCTCAAATGACTTTTGTAACCACAGATCTATATAACATAGTGACAGACACCTCAGAAGACACATATCCAGGGCATTTAATCCTCCCTCCCAGGGGCTTCGTAGCACTGTACATGGTCTAACACTCATATGCTTCACTGTGAAGAAACCTACTAAGTTCATGTCAAATAAAAGCAGCAGTCAGGATATTTTGCCATTCAAATAAACTCCAGATCTAACCATTGATCACAATCAAATCTGTGTAGTTGATCAATCTGAAAATAATTTCCAGGACTCAAGATTTATTTTCAATTTTCATTTCATGTGGTTCTTTATTTTTGTCCCTCAGAGTTGAGATAAACATGTTATGTATCAGTGTTTAAGACTGTATTTTTCGTTTTTTTGTTTCAATGCCTGTTATTTTGACACAAAAGCTTTACAGAAGAGTGAAAATCATTTGCTGAGATTGCTGTAAACACTCAGTCATTTTAACAACTAAAGAATGTAAGACAAATCTGTCCTTATGACTATATAGAATTACAATTAAAGCTACATTTTGCTTATATACAACTGTCTCCATGTGATCCTGGCTGTAACAAGGGCCTTAAACCCAAATAAAATTTGAAAAAGTTTATGTTTTTCCAGTGGCATTCATACTCCTTATAAATGGCAAATGAAAGCAGTTTGATGCTCAATGTGTGCCATGTGGTGTGACAGTCAGCCTTTTATATGTATCACAGATTTATTTCATGTTTATTGAAATATACATGTGGACATGTATTTTATTGAGGAACATGATGTTTAACTCAATAATATAATTGACATTTTAAAATGCTGCTGGACTCCTTTTCCTGCAGTATGTAAGTCAGGTAAATGGTACAGGTGTGTACTGTACTGACGTCAGGTAAGTGGTACAGGTGTGCACTGTACTGACTATACATAAGTGGTACAGGTGTGTACTGTACTGACGTCCGGTAAGTTGTACAGGTGTGTACTGTACTGACGTCAGGTAAGTGATATAGGTGTGTACTGTACTGTCGTCAGGGAAGTGGTACAGGTGTGTACTGTACTGACATCAGGTAAGTGGTACAGGTGTGTACTGTACTGTCGTCCGGACCGTAACAATCGGTTGCTGAGGTCAACCATTTGGCTTCAATCAATTGAGGTGAAAACTAGCAACTATAACAAAATCAATATATACTCTTTACTTTTCTATGAAATTTTAAACAGGGAGACAATTTTATTTCATACCAGTAAGTAAACAGAAATTAAAATTTAGAATTAAAAAAAAACCATAAAAAATTCATTTCATTGTTTTTATTTCTAAATTTTGTTTATGAAAATGTATAATGGTCCATTAATTTGATATCTAGTTTATAATGTAGTCATAATTTTCTTGTCTTAATTTCAAAGGCATCAGATAACACATGCTATGTCTACTGCAAATTACAGTGTATTACTAGCACATTTTACTGTACAATCTATCAATAAAACATTTGGTCGTTAAAATTTATAATAGTATATCATACATTTCACTGATAAAAAACAATTTCCCAGCTAAAAACTGAGGTGTTGATTACATGTGGAACACAAAGAAGTTCACAGATCATAAACCGAGGTCTGGGTTACCAGTGGAACATAAAGAGGTTCCCAAATTATTTACAGATGTTGGTTACCTGTGGAACATAACTGGTGTCCAGGTTATAAACTGATGTGTGGGATACCAGTGGAACATAACTGGTTTCCAGGTTATAAACTGATATCTGGGTTACCGGTGGAACATAACTGGTGTCCAGGATATAAACTGATGTGTGTGATACCAGTGGAACATAAAGAGGTTCCCAAATTATTTACAGATGTTGGTTACCTGTGGAACATAACTGGTCTCCAGGTTATAAACTGATCTCTGGGTTCCCAGTGGAACATAACTTGCTTCCAGGTTATAAACTGATATCTGGGTTACCAGTGGAACATAACTGGATTCCAGGTTATAAAACTGATGTCTTGAATTGGTTACCAGTGAAATAGAGAGGTTCCTCTTTGACTGACTGTTATTTTTATATCCCTCAACTTTTTAAAGTCACAAAAGATACAAGTTTTACAGATATGGTAACTACTCCCAGTTAGGTGAGAATCTGTGTATAACATTATTTGTTTTATTTCAACAATACTTGCTGACATCAATGATCTTTGGCTATTTCAGCACACAGTAAAACAATATAATTAGTATAATCAATATAATAAGAAGAATATTTCTTTATGAAAACAAATTTACTATTGGTATAAAATACTAAAATAACGTATATAGCATTGGTTTTAAACTGTTTGTTGTGAGGAACTCATTATTTCATGCAGTGTCTCCTGTTTGTATTTTGTATCTGAACTAACCAATGAAAAGCCTTAAAGATGTTTACACACTGCATTGTGTAAATAATCCTGATATATCACTCCTATTATATTTTATTTATTGTTAAGTGATGAAACACAAATAGTTAAAAGTATTTATAAACACTTATAACAATTACAGTTCCAGCAATTACCAGGCCAATTAATGTATTTGTACAGCTAAAATCGTGTGACTGTAGGCACATGTATGGAACTAAGGTGGTGCTGTTAGTTGTGAAAAGATGAGCGGAGATTACTAAAAGCGCTATGTTAACCTATCACATAACAAGATAAAACCCGATCACAGCCTCCCCTCCTGAGCTTTGATAGTGATTAGTACTTAAGTGATGAGTCGAGCGTTGGGTAAGGTGTTGGGTAACCTGAGTGGCGTACCTATAGAGGTGTTAATAATTGGACCCAGATTAAGGTCTTGTTCAATTCACATAAAAATCTTTGGTGTAAAATTTGGACTGCAGTGATGAAGGTCTGTTCTTGACACTACCGGTATTCATATACCTATTGTGTTACCCGATGCCCTAAATAGGATTACCCATCAGCATCATCAGCAGGTGACTAATAGTTTAGGTAACCCAGTATGTCACTAGTCATTTCTGTCCTGTAGTGACACTATTTACCTGCACACAGCAGCACAAATGTAAATCTAGCCAACTCATTAACAAGTAACGGGTAGTAAGCCCTCTTCTAAATTGATTTTCGTATCACGATACAACAAACTAATTGATTTGATACACCGAAATAAACAAAGACACATCATTAAAGTCAGATAAAGGTAGAGTACTGTAATACATCTGCTTCTCAGTAGGATGCTAGAATACGACAAAGCATACCCCTAATATGCTTAATGAGGTTGGGTAATCTTACTACATATAAGTACATGTATATAATACTTTATTAAAACTTCTTCCTCTTTTCATCTGATCCTTAGACCCATGAGATTCAGCCCCTTTATTTGTATGCCTTTTGATCCCTATAGGCTAAAGATGCTGTCAGTAATATTTGTTTGAAATCTGCCCTGTAATTTGGAAATAAATGTTATTTAAAACAAATCAGCCAGTTTAAACATTTTTTATCCAGACCTTTAGCCCCCCAAGGGTTAATAATATAAGCAGACTACTACATGTACTACAATTTAGTTGTACTATTGGACTTTGCCTCAACAGTTTGGGAGGAGATGTATTTTATTCATAAATTTCAAAAGAATTTTATATTCATTTATGTTCTTTTTATAATTGTCTTAATCCTTTCTTTGAATGGTTGTTGTCCTGACATTTTTTTCACATATATACTGTCTGCCTGTTACATTTCCTAGTGTTGTAGACAAGAAATTGGATCTGTTTGTATTATGGTATTACCCATAAAACTGTTGTTTGGCATTTTGGAAAAGTCAGTTCATTTCAAGATATATCTTATACAGTGAATTCTGACTTAACCAACATCAGGATGGACAGTAGTCTTTAGTAGAACAATATGTAAGTTAAGTCAGGTTTAAATAGGGTTAAATCTGTCATCTGGTTATAGCCGTCTGTCATTACATGTGTCGATTCATAGCCCATCTGTCATTACGCATGTTGGTTCATAGCACATCAGTCATTACACGTGTTGGTACATAGCACGTCTGTCATTACACGTGTTGGTAGCACATCAGTCACTACACGTGTCGGTAGCACATCAGTCACTACACGTGTCAGAACATAGTACATCAGTCATTACACGTGTTGGTACATAGTACATCAGTCATAACACGTGTCGGTACATAGTACATCATCTGTCATTACGCATGTTGGTTCATAGCACATCAGTCATTACACGTTTTGGTACATAGCACATCTGCCATTACACGTGTAGGTACATAGTACATCAGTCATTACACCTGTCGGTACATAGTACATCAGTCATTACACGTGTCAGTACAAAACACATAAGTCATTACAATTGTTGGTACATAGCACATCAGTCACTACACGTGTCAGTACATAGTACATCAGTCATTACACGTGTCGGTACATAGTACATAAGTCATTACACGTGTTGGTACATAGTACATCAGTCATTACACGTGTTGGTACAAAACACATCAGTCATTACAAGTGATGGTACATAGCACATCAGTCACTACACGTGTCAGTACATAGCACATCAGTCATTACACGTGTCGGTACATAGTACATAAGTCATTACACGTGTTGGTACATAGTACATCAGTCATTACACGTGTCGGTAAAAAACACATCAGTCATTACACGTGTCTGTACATAGCACATCAGTCACTACACGTGTCAGTACAAAACACATCAGTCATTACAAGTGTTGGTACATAGCACATCAGTCAGTAAACGTGTCAGTACAAAACACATCAGTCATTACAAGTGTTGGTACATAGCACATCAGTCATTACACGTGTCGGTACATAGCACATCAGTCATTACATGTGTCGGTACAAAACACATTAGTCATTACAAGTGTCAATACATAGCACAGCTGTCATTACACATGTTGGTACATAGCACATCAGTCATTACACGTGTTGGTACATAGCACATCTGCCATTACACGTGTCGGTACATAGTACATCAGTCATTACACGTGTTGGTACATAGAACATCAGTCATTACACGTGTCGGTACATAGCACATCAGTCATAACATGTGTCAGTACACAGCACATTAGTCATTACATGTGTCGGTACATAGCACATCAGTCATTACACGTGTTGGTACATAGCACATCTGCCATTACACGTGTCGGTACATAGTACATCAGTCATTACACGTGTTGGTACATAGAACATCAGTCATTACACGTGTCGGTACATAGCACATCAGTCATTACATGTGTCCGTACATAGCACATCAGTCATTACATGTGTCAGTACATCGCACATCAGTCATTACACGTGTCGGTACATAGCACATCTGTCATTACACGTGTCGGTACATAGTACATCAGTCATTACATGTGTCGGTACATAGCACATCAGTCATTACACGTGTCGATACATAGTACATCAGTCATTACACGTGTCGGTACATAGCACATCAGTCATAACATGTGTCAGTACATAGCACATTAGTCATTACATGTGTCGGTACATAGCACATCAGTCATTACATGTGTCGGTACATAGCACATCAGTCATTACATGTGTCAGTACATCGCACATCAGTCATTACACGTGTCGGTACATAGCACATCAGTCATTACATGTGTCGGTACAAAACACATTAGTCATTACAAGTGTCAATACATAGCACAGCTGTCATTACACATGTTGGTACATAGCACATCAGTCATTACACGTGTCGGTACATAGTACATCAGTCATTACACGTGTTGGTACATAATACATCAGTCATTACACGTGTTGGTACATAGTACATCAGTCATTACACGTGTTGGTACATAGTACATCAGTCATTACACGTGTTGGTACATAGTATATCAGTCATTACACGTGTCGGTACATAGCACATCTGTCATTACACGTGTCGGTACATAGTACATCAGTCATTACACGTGTCGGTACATAGTACATCAGTCATTACACGTGTCGGTACATAGTACATCAGTCATTACACGTGTCGGTACATAGTACATCAGTCATTACACGTGTCGGTACATAGTACATCAGTCATTACACGTGTTGGTACATAGTACATCAGTCATTACACGTGTTGGTACATATTACATCAGTCATTACACGTGTTGGTTCATAGTACATCAGTCATTACACGTGTTGGTACATAGCACATCAGTCACTACACATGTTGGTACATAGCACATCAGTCATTACATGTGTCGGTACAAAACACATTAGTCATTACAAGTGTTGGTACATAGCACTTCAGTCATTACACGTGTCGGTACATAGCACATCAGTCATTACACGTGTTGGAACATAGCACATCAGTCATTACACGTGGCGATACAAAGCACATCAGTCATTACACTTGTCGGTACATAGTACATCAGTCATTACACATGTCGGTACAAAGCACATTAGTCATTACATGTGGCGATACAACCAGGTTTTACTGTACACATACAACAATTATGAAACTTTATAAGATTTTGGATAAATTCTTTAAAAACAACAGCTACTTGTGGATAATTTTCCTTGAAATCAAAAACAATTTCAGGAACTCGACTTAAGTATTCATTTAGTCCTATTTCCTCAAATATGACAGAAAGACTGTCATCCTGCCAATCCTTGTTTAATACCAAAGGTGTTGAAACATTAAATTCTTAATCCTACATTTGATGCTCAAACAGTGCTAAATACTTAATCCCTGTACTTTATAACTGAGAGAATACTATACTGCAGGTGTAAAAATAGGGGATTTAATCAGAAGCTAGTCAGATCACTTCATCCAGTCATCAGGTCAATTCTATGCTGATGTCCACATCATAATTTCAATTTTTCCTAGTTCAATATTTAATTAATACACCTTTTCAATACATTTTAAAATCAATTTCACATTACTTAGCTGTTTTTAATTCGTAAATTATTTTAAATCCCTTTAAAACGTGGACAGCTTTATCCTTACAAGCAGCATGTGACAGGTCAGCATCAACAAATGGTCATTGGCTTAAATGACCAATCACCTGCCTCCTTCACCTCTATTACCAGGATTTGCTGTTTGGGATCGGCATTGACAGACCAGTACTGATCAGAGACAGAGGGTTACCAATACGTCAGACAAATGACTTCTGAATTCCTACACCGCTTTACTTATGATACACATGGTAAGAGGGACTTTCTACATTTATATTTTAATCATGAACTGTTGTATGAAGTTTGCCATTTCTTTTTTTCTAGATTTGTGTGTAATTCATGACATGAAGTTTGTCTATTTTAATTTCAAGATTGTGTGGTAATTTCCATTGTCAAATCCTAGTTGTTTACTTTTGAAGCATTTTGTAATTTCTATGTGTAAACCATGGGAAGTTTGGTTTGTTATATTTTTCACATCAACATGCTTATAATGAAAAGAATTAACACTTGCACTTTTTTAGGTTAAAATTATAATTTCTCCTTTACTTTCTAGAATTCGTATGTACAGGGAAAAGTTCAATATTTTCCAAACCTTATATATAGAAAAGCAATTTTTAAAGGTAATTTTTGAAATGTTTTAACTTTTAACACTATCAAACATTTAACACTATCAAACATTTAACAATTCAAACATTTAACACTATCAAACATTTAACAATTCAAACATTTAACAATTCAAACATTTAACACTATCAAACATTTAACAATTCAAACATTTAACAATGGAAGCTTTCTTTTTTTTAACATTCACTTGTGTGTTATCGGAAATATCAAATTAGCAATTAATATTTGATCATTTGCATCAATTTAAAAATTAAAATTTCAATTAATTAGTTTTGTGTGACATAAACAATACATTTATTAATAAGATAAACTGCCTGTAACCAGGAATTATAACTATACAGTATATTATGAGAACTTGAGGATTTTGTTTTGCTATTGTTGATCTGAATTTTAATGTTAAAAGTTGTAATGACTTACTAACACAAAATATACAGGACTAACCAATTTTTGTACATTTAGAATAATTAAATACTGAAAATGAAAGGAAACAGTAATTAACAAATTAGAGTACCCCCGGTATACAACATGGACATTGGGATATGTTTGTGGCACACAAATTATTCGGGATTGTTAAGGGTAACACAGAAGTAAATGAAATGTGTAGTGTTAAGACAGAGAAAGAAGTAAAAAGAAGTTAAAAGAAGATAGAAACGATAGGAAAACAAGAGGCCCATAGGGCCAGCATTGCTCAGTTGTTTTATCAAACTCAAACATATCAGAAAATGGGTAAATAACAAAGCATAGGCATTTGCATTGTATTGCAATATAGAAATGAAATATTGCTGCATCGCTGTTTTATTCAAAAGCTTGTTTCTATGACTCTGCTAGGTGTTTTAACTTTGCACATTCCAACATATTCTAACAGATATGCCAATAACCATAAACAGTGGTGGGAATCAGTTGAAATTTCATAATTGATGGTTTATGTAAGAAGAAAAAAATCTGTGTAATCCATATGATATAAGATACAGTTTGGTAACGTTCTGACTACAAATCCTTTTTTAAATGAACCTCCTTTTCCTGTGACAATATATTGGGATATGTATCGTTATACATTCCTTCTGTATCATATTCCACTCTAGGCTTCTTGTGACACCCCTCATCCGAACTCCAGAAATTCTGAAATTCTTACAGACAATTTAAGACCATGGTGACCACCTTCGATTTCTTACCACGCCAATCTATAACAATGACCAGACTTGGTCAGGGTACTGCAGGGGTTAAAGAAACATCTGTACCAATTTGAGTGGATTTTTTGACTAGGTGAGATTTTTAAGAATAGCACCAAATGTCTCAGTCAGAAGACCAGCTAGTCATCTTGAATTTCTAATTAACCCCAAAATTAACAGCATGGACATGACAACATGCAGGACTAACTGAGAGGAATAGTCATGCAAAACTTGATAACTAGTCGAAAAGGACTGAGTGAGGCATTCATAGGTTAAGGTGGCAAATTTGATTTTTAACTGATCTAAAAAATAGCAAAATAAGGAGCTTTGTGTATGTGTAGATGGCTAAAGGGACAGAATTATGACCCTGGGACTAAGTCATCTGGGGCAGGGCTGGACCCAAGAACCAATCCTTGTACCATGATTATGTCAATCTATTAGCAATTGTATATTGCTTATAGGGTAGAAATCTTAATTATTTTTACAGTTTCTATATTGCTTATAGGGTAGAAATCTTTATTATTTTTACAGTTTCTATGTTTTGAACTGGGGACAGTCACTAGGGGCGAGGTTGACCAAGGCAATAATCCTGGTAGCATGATTGTGTTCTTCACTATACTGTATACCGGGAAAGTTTCGCCACAGTTTAACTATCTCCTTCAGATCTGAGAGCGAATTTAACATGATGGCAAAAGTAAAAAAATAAATATGTATACAATGGCATATGTTTTGTCACTATTCATCTACACTGATGGCTTAACTCAGGTACCGTATGTGATACAATTGGGGTCCAGTGTGTGTAATGCAGCATTATGTTTCATAATAAAGGATTGACAGTTTGTTTTATTTTTTAATTATTTAATATTTCAAGAACAGATTAATTTGTTTTCTTTTTTTAACCACTGCTCCCACACAATGTTTTGTACTTCCTCCTTTGTGTTTTTGAATGCAGTTGTAGAAAATGGCGATGGCGAGTGTCCAACTTTTTTTTTTTAAATAATTTAAGATCAACATTTCAATGTCTGCCTTCGTACAACTGATTGAAAACCAAAATCTTTAATTGTTCTCATCTGTAACACCATTTCATGTATGAACACTGCTCATACTTACTTGTATACTATTGTGTTACATTGTGTTTTGTGTCGAGTAGTCATACTCTTTTTAGTAACGGGGAATTTCCACTAATTGTGGTGTAGGGCGAATTTATCACTGGGCGAATAAGGACTCTGCCGGTGAAGGGCGAAAGTTTAACGAGGCGAAAGCTTCTCAGTATGCAGTATGCAACACAAATGTTTAATACGATTCCATATATGTGAACTGCTTCAATGTGGTTGAGTGGCACAGTGGATTGTGCACTTGCTTTTCACAAAGATGGCCAGGGTTTGATTCCCCAATTGGCCATTGGGTTATTGGATCACCCGTCTGACCAAATGGGTTTTCTGGTTTCCTTTCCAAGCAAAACCATCTGTGTGCTGGCACCCAGATCAACAACAGTGGTTATTATAAGCTGGAAAAACCTGTTTTATAGTTGTTGGGATTTTTTTTATCTTATAACTGCTTCCATGATATGATGCAGGGACTAACTACCAGGGGTGTGTGTGTGTGTGAGGGGTGGAGGGGGATGTGTGTGTGTGTGTGTGAGGGGTGGAGGGGGATGTGTGTGTATGTGTGTGTGTGGTGAGGGGTGGAAGGGGATGTGTGTGGGTGGGGTGGGGGTGGATGTGTGTGTGTGAGAGGTGGAGGGGGATGTGTGTGTGTGTGTGTGAGGGGGGGAGGGGGATGTGTGTGTGTGTGTGTGTGTGAAGGATGGAGGTGTGTTGGTGTGGGTGTGGGGGGGGTGGGGGGGGGTGTGGGTGTGGGGGGGGGGGGGGGGGGGGGGGGTGTGTGGGTATGTGTGTGTGTGGTGAGGGGTGGAGGGGAATGTGTGTGTGTTGGGGGGAGGGGGATGTGTGTGTGTGTGAGAGAGGGGAGGAGGGGTGTGAGTGTGTGAGGGGGGAGGAGGGAATGTGAGTGTGTGAGGGGGAAGGAGGTGTGAGTCTGTGAGGGGGATTGTGTGTGTGTGTGAGGGGGAGGAGGGGGAGTGTGTGTTTCAAGTCCCTGAGATAGGGATGGACCCTGGAGCCAATCCTGGTACAAATGTAGCATGAACAGTGTTTTGTCTCTTTATGTTTATCAGTATGTATATGGTTATATTGTGGGTCTCTTGATCAAACTCCTCTATTAGGGGTTTTATCCTTCAACATCAAGTTGTTGCACTAACTTCATTTATGCAAACTATGATTATTTTGTTTCAAACTGAATATGGTTACAATTGATGCTGCCATTTAGGAGGAGCAGGATTTAGAAGCAAAGATTGCCCTAACTTCACATTTCAGGCCCTGTACCTCTGGCTCCTGGGGATTCAGAAACTTCACTTATACACAATATTATTGTCTTCCCTGAGCGATGATTCCGACCAAACATGGTAACAATCACAACAGCTGTGCAAAGATCTACACTAACCAGAAAAATAAAATCACAAATGTACACTACATAACAACAAAGTCTGTCTTACCAAGATCACACTGAGTCTCGGTTACTGCTCCTTTCTCTCGTAGAAACATTCTCTCATTCATCTCCACAGGTCGCCTCTGTAGCTCTGTTACAAACAAACAATAACAAATCTTCAATCTTCATTCATTTCTGAGAAGTATTTTTTCAGTGATAAAATCTTGATGCATCTCAGGAAGATACAAACTGACGTCCAGCCAAGGTAGCTATATAAAAATCGATTTCTGTTTATCTTTGTTTTAATATACTTTTTATTCTGTCATTTTGTTAATTTGAATATGAAAAGTTAAGAAAACTATAACCATGTGTTCAATTTGCAACACCTGTTACCAGTTTTCCATATAAGATTTTTTTTTTACTTTTTTGAAATTTATGCTTATATTGTCAATCAAACTTTAAAAGCTCAAAATGGAAACTGTAAGAAAACCTGCCAGTAATCAGGCACATTACAGAGATAAACAGTCCCTTTAAATACATCCTTTTATGCTGTACTCACAAAAAAGGGTCATGAATTAAAGAGAACTTTGTATGTGTAGAAACCGAAGTACATAAGTAAAAGAGAAAATGTAAAATGCCTACAATAACATAATGATTAATGACTATTTAAGTAGGACATACCTGGATATTTTCTCTTGAATGACTTGACGCCCAGGAACTCACTAATCTGTTCCTGTAACATGTAGTACTCTCCACTGGAATCTTTGGGCCATTGGTACTCAAACACCCTTGAAGCAGGAAATGTATGGCTACAAGGAAAAGTTTCATATCAAAGTAATATTAAGAAAGAGTTAAAGTGTATAGACATTTGAATAGGTATGTAGTATGGAATGAGTAGTAATGTATGAACTAAAAAAGTGTACTTCCCATATCGTAAAAAAGAAATATAATCAGGTGCATCATAAGTATATTTCTCAAAATAACAGAAACCCTATGATACTTTGAACAGGTTGTAAGGGAGATAACTCATACAGAAAAAAAATCACTCACTTTTCTAGATCCTCAGAAGCAGCCTCCACATTCGCACCACTGCCAGTGCTGTTCTGACGAGACCTTTTTGATGGTGTAGGACCTGCAGACACTGAGCCTGCATCTACTATGCTAGAGGCTGGGGTCGCTGGTCCGGGCGTATCAAACATGGCAGTTTCTGACTGTATTGATTCATCGTCCACCTCCATCGGAAGCTGGATGGTGCCAGACGAAATGAGAGCACTTTTACGATCCATTTCATTTGCATATTTTGTGTCATCAAAATTCTCTTTTTTTGAATCAAGAGATGAATCTGATGATGACATTTTAAAGGTCTCTGACACCAAATGACTGTCCTTGTTTCCATTATCTATGGGTGGATCACTGACATCTACTGTCTCTTTACCATTGTCAGACTTCTCCTGATTGCTGTCATTCTCAGATGGCTTTGATATTTCATTCTCACATACCATCATGACTTCAGCTTCAGAAGTATGATGCCCTAATTCAGATTGATCCATCATTTCTATTTCTGAATTGTTGAACTTATCTGGGGTTTTTTCTTCATTAGATTTTGTCTCTGAAGTTTCTACACTACATGGATTCTGGTCTGGCAGAACTTCATCTTTTGTAATTTGTGTTTGTTCGACAGCAGTAACCTCAGATTGGGGAATGATTTCGTTTATTCCGACAATATTTTGATGTTCCTTTGATTTCTGTGTTATTTCATTATTATATTCTGTTTGTGTTATTTCTGTACTGGGCCCTTCAGATTTGTCTATTGTTCCAGTACTGGGCCCTTCAGATTTGTCTATCGTTCCTGTACTGGGCCCTTCAGATTGGCATATCGTTTCTGTACTGGGCCCTTTAGATTTGTCTATCGTTCCTGTACTGGGCCCTTCAGATTTGTCTATCGTTTCTGTACTTGGCCCTTCAGATTTGTCTATCGTTTCTGTACTTGGCCCTTCAGATTTGTCTATCATTTCTGTACTTGGCCCTTCAGATTTGTCTATCGTTCCTGTACTGGGCCGTTCAGATTTGTCTATCGTTCCTGTACTGGGCCCTTCAGATTTGTCTATCGTTTCTGTACTGGGTCCTTTAGTTTCGTCAGTTATTTCTGTGCTGGGCTCCTCCATTTTGTCCATAATTTCTGTACTAGGTTCTTGAGTTTTTTCAGTTATTTCTGTGCTAGGCTCTTTGACTTTGTTCATTGCTTCTGTTCTAGGTCCTTTGATTTTGTTCTTTATTTCTGTACTAGGTTCTTCAGTTTTGTCTACAATTTTGATTCTGGTCTCCTCTGATTTTTCTGTAATGATTCCCTCTGATTTATCTACTATTTCTGAATTATGTGATTGTCCCTCTCTTATGTCTTCTAGTTCAGTACTGGATTCACCTGTAGTGCACAATTGATCAGTGCCACTATTTGGTTGTATTTGCTCGAGTTCCCTTCCACTTGCTGTGCCGTCTTTGTTCTGTTCAGATTTTGACAATACACCACAAGGATTTTCATTTGTCCATTCTTTGACGACTTCTAAATCATGATCATTCTTTATTTCTGCAGCAGTGGCTTGAAGTGTTGAATCCTAAAACATTCAAAAAAAATGTGTCTTTCTATAATTATGTATTTAATTTCTAAAACATGTCATGTATATATCAGTGTTTGCATTGATGCAGTTACATTAATATTCATATGAAATAAAACAAATATGCAGAAACCCCAAAGATTTCATCCCCTTTTTAATACTACATCGGCTAGCACTAACAATGCATTTTTATATTTTACAACAAGTACATTAATTTAATATATAAGTTACACTGGAAAACAGTGAAGAATACAAAGCATTCCACTGACTGCATGTCAGTGATCTGAATGAGAGGATTTTACAAAATGGGTTCCAATGACTAAATTTTTACTATAAATATAAACAGATTTTTGTCAGGTAGGTATGGACAGGGCCTTATGTATAGAGGGAATGGTAACTTACTCTTCTTCTAACTTTTTGACTTATAATTCCCTTGATTTACAGTAAGGGGAAAAGAGTGCTCTCTAGCTAATTCACATGGTTGAGGAATGCACAAATTGGTGTAAAAACAAACCAATCACTAGGCGCAGAAATATTCCACGATAAACGAACGCATTAATATTTGGACCGTTCTATAAGCAGACCTAAAAATGCACAGTTTCGGAGAATAAAAAACAATGTATAAAGAACATTATGCCCTTCTTTCACACGTCCACTGAATATCTAACGTATCTTAAAATCTACATGTGGTTTGACATTATTTTAGAAAGAAATAACGCAAACTAGCTATAGTCAGCATTTTAGTTCCGGTCAGGTACGTCTGGACCCCTCAATCTACACGTGCCAAATTTTCCAGATGTTAGCCTCGGTCCAGATCTGTGCCTGTCGTTTTCTTTACAGGCTCAACCATTTCAAATGGATACCCTAATGTACCCTAGTATAACTATTTGTTTATTTCATTATTATTGATAAGTTTATATTGTATCTACCTATGTAATCTGTGGTTCCACAGCAGTTGTTATATTCAAGATGGCCACTGACTTTGTACTGTTATATAAATACAAAACAAATCTGGATGTAAAATAATGACAATGCTTTTAATGAAAAAATACTATGATGGCACTTTTTGATGATCTTTCCCTTTAAATACTCTACTAACCTTTTTCAAAATCAATAGCACTATAAAACTAAATTATTTTCACATAATATGTGTTATTTTTGTGGTCGATCATTTTAAGTTGTGTTAATATTGTTTCAAATGCTAACTTATCATAAATTTTAGATTCCTTTATATACACGTACATAAGAACTTAAGAAGTGCATCAATTCATAACATACAAAAAAATTGAGGTTGTAATACAGACTTAAAAAGATGAGGGAATTCACAATCATCCTAAATAATCCATGGACTACATATGCTCAATTATGTTCTAAACATCCCTGGAATATGTCACGACAAAATTGAAAACTCAGTGTGTGCCACCTTGTGAATGAGAAAAGAAGACTAGTTTGATCCTTTGATTGACATCAAATGAATCTTTTAGTCAGTAAAATAACTGACTTTGAAGTCCAGTGTTACTTCTCTGTAATTTTCAAAGGTATCAGTGCAAGCATAGGGATTGGTCAGGTTTTTTTTTAACCTGAAACCCAGTCTAAGAATTGAGGATCAGCACAAAATAGACAATAGGTCTTTGGGATATTTTGGTAGACCAGAACTTGACCAAGAAAAGTTTACTTATTTCTTTAGTGTTTGATAACATGGAATATTCGAAAATATGTGTTATAATAAAGAAGACAAATATTTTCACAGATGAGTTTTTCTATCACTTTGATCCAGCAACCAGGTACCAGGATTAGGACATCAGTCGTGTGTTCAACGGTTTCCTGTTTAATTCCTATCTGGCCTTTGCATTTTCCCTTTCCTTTTAGATTTGGCGCCCCATTGTAATATATAAACGCGGGAGGAGGTATAGGATAACATGTTTTCAATGTCTAAAACTGTGTTTAAAGAGGGAGGAATATAGCGAAACTTGGTTTATAGAGTCTACTAGAATTCGGAGGGCCTGGGTTCGAATTCCGGTCTGGCCGTAGCGTTTTGTTTTCCTGATAGGTCTCTATACTAGGAAATATTTTCTTAAATTTGAGGTTTCATCTGAACAACAAGATTTTCTATATCTATATATTATGCCAATTTGGTATTTTTGGAGACTAGTAAGAAAAAATGCCATTGTACTTTCAAGCGTCTTTCTGGAAAAAAAGTGCTTGGTAAACAAAGAACGGATATAATTTTGTGTAATTTCTCTAATAGTCATAACTACAAATTCCTGTCTAAAAGACCTCTAATATAAAACTGAATATGTTTAAATTTACATTACCTCCAATTTTGACCTATCGTCAGTCATTTCATCAATACTATTCTTTTCTTTGTCGTTTTCGATTTTGCCGGTTTCAATGTCGGCCATTGTTGCGATAAATGATGTTTTCAACACAAAAGAGTTCGAAAATACTCGTTTTCTTCAATATTTTCAATATTCTGTTGATAAAAAGATTATTAGTTCATGAAGAATGATCATTTTCCTGATAAACAATATTTGAAAACAACGACCGATTTTAAAATGTAATAATATTACACAACAGCGATATATTCTAATCGTACCACCATTCAGGGGACATAACTCTCAGATCGAGACTGTCCATCGCTGCAGGCTGGAAAAGGTCACGGAATACGGGACACTGGCTACCCAGTCACACCCGGCGTTGCGGATGGCTCGCGTGAGCTCTGGGGCATCGCCTGGCTACAGCAGCGCGTCGCCAAACTAGACGGGTGCGTTCATGTCTGATAAAATTCCTGTATATTTCTAGGTAGTCAATTAGACAATTATTTGTTGGATTGTCTGGGTTAATTTTCTATTTTATTGACACTTTTGTTTACATTTTACATAAACTTTCAACCAATAGAAAAAAATGAATACTTTATAAATATGTTTTAATTGTGAAAAGCCTCCAATCTACGTAACATTCGTTTTACATTATATTAAATTTACGAATGGTAATGTTATCATAGTGATTCCATTTGAATATAAGAGTTAAAATTTATTTTTATTTTTAATAATTTAAAATTTAAGCAGGCACAACCGGAATCGAAAAGATATATTCACTACTTTAGTGGTATATTGGTTTTACAGTAAGTAGAATGTTTCAGTGAGGATACCAGGAACACACTTCTCCCTAGTCCACCTTCTACAACTGGCATTGGTTTATTTATTTTTAATGTAGAGATTTATCTTAAAAATAATTATTTTCAGAACGATAATTATTGCTTGGACCTATAAATGAATATAAAACAATGTATTGGGAAATTCTTAATATGAAAAACACGTGAATATATACTCCATATCAAATGTATGTGTATCCTAGACAAATATAGTCTGGTTATCAAAATCCTGATGGAAATTCAGAGGCATAATTTGCATGAACAACCCGTTTGATTTATATTCCTCCAAACGTCTGGAGGATGAACTGACTGATAAACTGTTACTTATAGACACTTCATAAAATCTCAAATACACCAAGGTCAAAATTAGCTATATCTTTTTAAAACACTTGATAACTAATATCAGTAAGAACTTAGCATACAAGCAAGCACATTTTTGCCATGTCCATTTATAAGATCATAATGTTGTGTTCTACTTGGTAATCGTTGCATGTATTAATCAGAATATTTTTTGATTTTAATGCCCCCAGCTGCATACTAAATAAGAAGTGTTTTTGAATATAACTGTCTAAGGGTATTAAGAAACTATTGAACTTTAGTGAATGTTTCGAACCAACATAGAAACTATGTCTAGACATTCCGTGTTAAATTTTCTAATATATCCTTGTAGGTATCTTTCAGAAACGTGGAAATGCCTTGTCTTTTTTAATTGAGAATTATAAACGTAACCCCCTAAGTATAATCAGTTGTAAGAGACACACATCCTGTGAAGACATGCCTGACATATCACCATGAAACGAAAGTACAGACATGTACACATGTCGGGTACATTCCATAAAACGACTCAACGTGTACGTGTCAGATCAGGGTCTACTTATTTATTTAAAAATCAAGAAGAATTTGTTACTGTAAAATGTTGTGTTAGGGTTAAGGAATTGTATAATAGGATAAACTTAGGTACAGTGAGGTGAGGGACCTACTTTGGTTACACATATGCACGGAACACGTGTTACAGCGGTGTCTATATAAACGACTGAAGTATTTAGACATTACTACGGTGGATCTAGAAGGAATTTAATGGGCTTCAGGACATCCCACACTCCCAGCCTNCCCCTTCCCCCTCCCCTTCCCCCTCCCGTCCCTTTCCCGGAGAAGCCCCTGTAGTTTTTAATTATATCATGTTTTTAACAGTAAACAGATACCATTTCTTACTTTGTAATAGTACAAGAATTTCATTGAAATCGTACTTGAATGTCCCCTTCATAATGGTAAACGAATAAAATCTGCCAAATCATGTTTGAAAATAGCGGTTATTCATGACCCAAACACCGTCAGTTGCAGTGGCGTTATTTTAGAATTTAAACAGTATCATGTTTGACACGTTCATCATCATAGTGTGAACGTGTGGAATTTTAATTTAGATAAATAAAAGTGTAACACGAACTTCCGCCATGCCCGCCGCTGGGTAAGGAGGACAGCGCTGTATAATGGTATTGACTGGCACAGTGTCTGGGTCCGCCGACTCTATCTATCATCTTCACGGCCACTCCGACTGGTCAATGATGAATCATGTAAGTCTGCTGGTCAGCCATATAGGTCACTTACACACGCAAGTCTTGACCACCACCAACGGAAAATATCAAAATTGTTTGCGACTTTTGAATTTATTGTCAATACAGTACAAAAGGATTGGTCACAAGTTTGACGATAACCACCAGTCTATAAATACTAGCAAAAATATACATAGGTTTCTCTGGTGTAGGAACATCAAACCTAAGCAGCAGTTAAGCATATTTATTCTATAACAGACCGTACCACACAATTCATCTTAAAACTGTCTATTAACACTCGGGCTATATTCCTTTACACTAGGGTGACGAGGATGTTAAAGGTTATTAGATGTTAACCTTCCATTAAACCCAGGGAACGTTCCTAACACTAATACTGTTTTGAAAATTAGTGTTACTTCATTATGGATTGTTTTTGGTGATGGGGGGAGGGATCGGAAGTTTGTTATTCCCTGCAAAATATTTTTAAGATAATTGAACATTATACAGAACTCGTCTTGAATAAATAGAAACTGAACTCTGTATTATATGACATGATTGTTGTCATTTTAATCTGAATTATTCCAGCTTATCAAAGACATCTTCAAAATATCATTCTGTTTTATAATCTGTTTGATTATTTGTGGCAGTGGTCACGCCAGCTGTTCCTATGTTCTGAACAGACATTCCTGATGGATATCCTTGTTATTGTCCTTCTTAACATCCTATGTACGTCAGTAATAACAATTTATATTTCAACATTGATGATATATATTAATATGTTAAGGTTTGTCTAGAGTCTTGAGTAATGTTCATTTATCTAATATCTGAAATAAATTGATGTTGTTAATGAAGTCCTGAAATGATACAAAAATACACTTCAATTAATTTTTATTTGAACATTTGTAATACATGAATAATTTGATGACAACAGTATCTTAATATATCAATAAAAACGAACATACAATCTCAACAGGCCTACTCTCATCACATCCCAGGAACTGATCAATTAATGAACATGTGTCAAGGTTTTTTTTCAACCGATCATTTAGCCTATATCTAGTGAAAATATTTCTTAAATCAGCACAAGTAATATTCAGATATCATTCTTGGGTATATATTTTATTTCTTTGCAGAGAAATATACTTAATTTACTGTATAATTTTTTATTTTTTTTAGTAATGTAAAAAAAATCATAAACAATATAAAAATACCATGAGTATAGTCCTTTCCTAAATTATAAAGGAGACTATGTTAAAAGAATTATAGTCAAGACATATGTGCACGAGGCAATATTTAATATCTCACAAAAATACCCAAACATCAAGACACTCAATTATTAAATGAAGGTGGTTCAAACACGTGTGTGATTTGAGTGTAACTAAGCTAGGATTTATAATACATGCCAAATCACATTCTTACCACTGCAGGTTGACAAGAAAAATATAATGTGTCACCAAATGTAATATGCAATATAACATGGGGATTTTAGCATTAACTGTGTAAGGATAAAACCGATGTCGTCTATTTTAAATGCAGCTGCGTACGTTTTTCTCCCTAAATAGGTGTCCCCTATCAGTCGGTGAACGACCTATCCGGTAGTGTGTATAAAAGCACATATTATACAGATTGTGTGTCAAGGCCAGGCCCCCGATCTGTAAACGATACATGTGCCGTTTGACGTCGCGTCTGTCTGCATATAAGGCATGTCTAGTGCATGTGTGCGTCAGTCAACTGTTAAAACCAAAGGGAGATAATTTTGTCCCATGCTATGTCTGGAAGTAGGGGAGGGGTCGTATAATTTGATTGAAGTTTACCCATCTTGGTTGTCAAACTTGCATTGATTTAATCAGTTGATTCCAGGATTGGAAAATGTTCCAAAAGTTTATATTGCCCCGCCCCATTTTCTGACCCGCAGTCTTCACCTGATATTGTATGCGCGGTTCCTGTATTTCCTTATAGACATTTTATATGCTTCTTTATATGATGTAAGGAGCTAAACCGTTTAACAGCCGCTTTTTGTTATAGAAATATTTTGAAACGTGGCTGGTCATGTGTGTACACCCCTGAACCCATCCTGAGCTTAGTTTAGTATGTTTCGTTAATATAATTAAATTGATATGATATGTTTAAGTAATATTTGCTATTAAATTTGAAATATTGAACAGCCACGTCCCAAATTTGTTAGTATATAAACAGTTTAAACACATATCCTCATCCTCTCACACACACACACACACACACACACACACACACACACAGACACCTCCCCTCCTCCCCCTCACACACACACACACACACTCACACCCCTCCCCCTCACACACTCACGCCCCCTCCTCCCCCTCACACGCACACGCATCCCCCTCCACTCCTCTCACACACACACACACACACACACACTCACACCCCTTCCTCCTCACACACTCACATCCCCTCCTCCCCCTCACACACTCACGCCCCTCCTCCCCCCTCACACACACACGCATCCCCTCCACCCCTCTCTCTCACACACACACACACACACACACTCACACCCCTCCCCCTCACACACTCACGCCCCCTCCTCCCCCCTCACACACACACACGCATCCCCCTCCACCCCTCTCTCTCTCTCACACACACACATCCTCCAACATGAACAATTTTAGGATACTGGACATTTAACAAGATGTTCTGCAACGAGAGCTACGTTATTGATACCAATGGAAATATTAGAATAACAATGTTCTCAGGCACTCCGAGACGATACATAACAGAAATGTGCCCGTCTTTAGGTACCGGCTCTACATTATTGTGACACAATGGTCCTATTCAAAATGTAATTCTGGGAGGTGGGCTGACTCTTTTTATATTCTTGGCAAACGGATATTTCTGAACTCCATAACAACATGTTTAATAGGACAACAATGGCGAAAACTGAAAGTTCGGATGGCCGATCGATCGTCCTGGATTTATATCCAAGACATTCAATTATAGGTTTTAATTATGACAAGATTTTATTGAAAGTCTCCGATAATCACAGGATGTACCTTACACGGAAAATGCATAATGCATTGGAAAAATTACTTCGATACTTTTCTTCACCTAGTAATTATGTCTTCCGTGAAGGAGGAGGGGATATTGTATTATTTTTTTATCTTTCTCAGAAATTAATTAATGTTAGTTTGAGGAACAGTTATTTTTTTCAAAGAGTATATTATAAAAGAATACAAATATATAATAGAATCGCTATAATACGTTAATACCATTAAGTTAGAGGGCTGCGTATCAGTCATCAGATACAGGACCACCTTACTGACAGTACGGAACGCTTCACAAACTATGTTTGTATTTTCAACGGAACCCATATGGCATGTCGCTGGTAGGTTCACATACAATTTATAACTGATATACTATTTTATTTAGAATTCATTTTATTCATAATTACTAGTTTAAAATATGCAATGTAGCAGCACTTTACAGAAATATGATGAAATCAAAATTTGCAATTCATGAATGTATTACATATGAATTATTCATGAACTGTTACATATTGACTAATATTTACTATCAATGGTCAATCATTTTTAACGCTATATAAATCGTTACATGCTGAGATTGAACATACATGGTCAATTTGACTACAATGTTTAATCATTTATATTGTTACATACTTATATTTACTATCAATGGTCAATCATTTCTGTCATTACAATTCATTTATACCGCTACATACTAAAACGGACTATTAATGGTCAATTCATTTGTATCGTTCCATATTTATATTTACTATCAATGGTCAATAATTTCTGTCATTACAATTAATTTATATCGTTACATACTAAAACTGACCATAGATAGTCAATTTATATTTATATCATTACGTACTAGATGTACTATCATGTCAATGGTCAGTTATTTATATTGTTACATACTAGATGTATTATCAATGGTCAATAATTTACAATTCATTTATATCGTTACATACTAAAACTGACTATTATGGATAGTCAATTCATTTATATCGTTACATACTAAAACTGACTATGGATGGTCAATTTATATTTATATCATTCCATACTAGATGTACTATCATGTCAATGGTCAGTTATTTATATCGTTACATACTAAAACCGACTATGGATGGTCAATTCATTTATATCGTTCCATACTTATATTTACTATCAATGGTCAATCATTTCTGTCATTACAATTCATTTATATCGCTACATACTAAAACTAACTATTGATGGTTAATTCATTTATATCGTTACATACGAAGCTTGCCTGTCAATGGCCAGTCATTTAAATTTGTACATACTTAGAGTATCAATGATCAGTTATTTAAACATAAGGGTCAGTCATTTATGCTTATCATTTATCATTATGGCCAACGAATCTGTATTTGGTTTTAAAACAAATTTTGTACAAAAGGATCGGAACATCAGCTATTTCTCACGAGGAAAAAGGGGATTAATTGCCTTGCTGTAACATTTCTTGTATGTTTCCCGTGCTTATAAATAGAGGCTGGCCAACCACTCTCATGTGTCTTCCGTCCTTGTAAATAGTGGCTGGACAATCACTCTTATGTATCTTCCGTCCGCGTAAGATCACTCTTATCTGTCTTCCGTCCTTGTAAACAGTGGCTGGACAATCACTCTAATGTGTCTTCCGTCCTTGCAAATAGTGGCTGGACAATCCCTCTCATGTGTCTTCCGTCCCTGTAAATAGTGGCTGGGCAATCACTCTCATGTGTCTTCCGTCCTTGTAAATAGTGGCTGGACAACCACTCTTATGTATCTTCCGTCCTCGTAAGATCACTCTTATGTATCTTCCGTCCTTGTAAGATCACTCTTATGTATCTTCCGTCCTCTTAAGATCACTCTTATGTGTCTTCCGTCCTTGTAAGATCACTCTTATGTATCTTCCGTCCTTGTAAGATCACTCTTATGTGTACCGTCCTAAAGTGCACTATGAGAAAACTGTTGGTAGTCATCGCAGACTTTTATCATTGTTTATATAAAAATGCAGAAGATTTTTCAAATTTTACTTGCTAAACATTAATATTGCTGTCTGTTAACGTGTGAGCAAACCATTCAAGGCTGGACCCATTTAACATGAAATTGTACGAATTTTTGAAGATTTTTAGATTTCACTTTTATGTTTACTTTATTTTAAACCTGATATTTTCATATTCAGTGTTTCCTGTACAGATACCAAACTTACGATCAAACATTGGTCTAACTACAAAACAATTAAATGTATCACGGAAAACGGTGTTTTTAGTCCGTGATATTTATGCGCGCAGGACGCTAATATAGGAAAAAGGGATGTACATTATTTGTTTCTGGTACGATTTTATTTGATTGGTTAACGATGGACAAACTTACAAATCTTTCTCGTTCTGTTTCCATCTAATTACATTAAGCCATGCGGACACACTATAGCGGTACGAGGGATATTGCTGTTTTTACCGATGTAGACTTTAAACATTTCTGTAATATATCGGTGAACAAGCCACTGGAGGAATCCTTCTCTGTGCCTTTTCTGTTTATAGGTTAGATTTAAAGATACTTTGATTGGAATGTGCATTTTTGTATATAGATATTCTAATTCATAGCAGTGCAACACACTGTAATGTATCTCCTAATCTTTTTAAGGGAATTGTTGCATGACTTTATTTCACTGCATCATGCTAAAATTAAAGGCAAGAGCAGCGATCCCAAAAAGGTGTTTTTTTTGCGCGCGGAACGTATCAACATTTTATGTACAGGTAACAAAACGTATTGTATGCACAGATAACGTCACTAGTAAGTATGGTATCTTAACATAGTTTCGTGGCCTTAATAGTGTTATTGTATTATTTAGTGTTACATAACAGCCGTGTAACAGCTTGGCTCAGGGATATCACGGTAAATATTTCGGAACGTTTGACAAGTGTCTTGGTTGTCATCATTGTTATGCTGCAATAAACCAATCGTTACGCGCAACACATTTTTCACGGCGGTGGCACTGACTTCTTAACAAACAATTCATTTTGTTTCCTTGTTAGTGCTTGAAATGACCAGAGAGGGTCCGAGTAGTCGATATATAAAATCAGAGGAAGACCGAGTAGATCGCAAATTGAAAATCAACAAAGATAATACAGTATATGGCATTGTATTTAAGAGTGATATTGTAATTTGCTGTAAATGGTTTCGAAGTCTGCATTTGTATTCTTCTGATAATATTCATAAATGGAATCCTCCGTTGATGAAAAGTAAAGACATTGGACAATTCAAATCGTCTCTGCATTATCTGTATCTCTGGTGTCTTTTTCAGGAATGTCTGCGACACAGTTTGAGGATAACACCAGCATTTCAAAGTTGATGGCCGGGGCACTGTTAATGGATAATGAATGCAATGAACTTCCGTTTACTTGGCCTGACAACGCAGTCACCTCATCGTCAAGCGTCAAGAATGAGCGGGAAACCAACAACTTCCCGCCAAATGTTGATTGTTGGCAGATGCAAAACCACACATCAGCATTTTCAAATAACTACCCGTATATTCCTCAACAAAATAACGGATACGGGCCTGTCCAACACAATGGCAGCTTAAACACCACCACCACTAATGGTGACCAAGTTCAAGGTCAAAATGGACTTGTGTCTGGCAGTAGTGCATTAAAACCGGTGCAGGATCAGTATCGTCATAAGTACGGCACTTATGGCAACGAAAAGTATCCCGACTTTAATATAGCCGTGAAAGCTGAAACGTGTGATACCAGTAAATGGAGTCAATGTGCTGTTAATTCTACTCCGAACTTCAACCAGTCCAGAAATGTCCACGGTAGCGCACAGGGCGAACAGTTCTCACCAAAGTCTTTCAAATCTTTAGATAATGGAGTCGGAGGGGGCAGCATTGGCGGAAAGCAGACGCCGGGAGGATCGTCAACAGATCTGTCAGGCAAAAAGAGAACATTCGAATTAGTAGAATCGGACGACAGTGATTCTAAAACAAGCGGAACGGACGGAAGCCAAAGTGGCGGAAACGGTAGTCGGCCTGACCTGCAGTGCTACTGCGCACCCGTTGACATTAACGTCAATCAGATGATCACCAGTGGTGTAACTGTGGCTGGTTATAAACCAAGGAAAGTGATATGTAAGCGGAAAAAAGCATGCGTCCCCACGGATCAGAAAGATAATGGATACTGGGAGAAAAGGAAGAAAAACAATGACTCTGCTCGACGTTCCAGAGAAGCGAAGAAAGAAAAGGAGCGCAACTTTTACAAACGCGCGCTGGAGTTGGAGTATGAAAACCATTGTTTGAAAGAGAGAATTGCCTTTCTTGAAAGAAAACTAGAACTTTCGATGCAACAAAATCCTAATTTTAGTTGCCCTGACGCGTAGTGTTCCTGTATATATATACTTGTGTATACCTAGATTTATTCCAAAGACGAGGTCGTCCATTTTGGAGGACACACTCCTGACAAATGGCATCGATCACTGATATATACTACATTACTCGAGAGAAATGTTTATGTAAGTAGGTATAATACATATATATAGACAAGTGTTCATTATTGTTTAGCTTTATGTCCGTCCACAAAGAGTTGAGGCTGGTATCAAAAGAAAGAAGTCTATATGCTTGGGCAAATTCTTTATGATGGATGGCACTAACCCCTAAGTTTCTACAGATTTTTAATATTTTCTCTCTAACATGGCATCAAATGCTGTGTTTATTGTAGCATTTTTGTATTCTTGAATTGTCTGCCTTTTTATCTTTAAATTAATAGTCCTCGTATCGTTGCCACGCTTCGTGTGATTCAGATAGGTGATATGTAAGTAGATCTAGCCGCCCTTCCTCAGGGGCCGTAACTCCATTCCTAGAGTGTAGTTAGAAGTAAGATTGTTTCTATATATAATCATTTGTGCATGGAAGTTCAAAACTTTCCTACGTCGTTGCGTCAACCATACATCACCGATGTTGCTTACCATGTTTTTTTGTGATCATGCACGCTACCGTGTGTTTATGCCAAAGTTTGAAAAACTGACATGTCTACCCCCCCGTGCTTTTTGAATGTTGGTTGCTTTTTATATGTTTGTACTACATGTTATAAATCTGGCTTTTTGATTTATATATTTACAATGTTGACATATTTCACACGAGATTCGTTTTTTAGATGTTTTCTAGGTGCTAAGGAAACCAAGATGGTAATTTTTAGTTAATAATATGAAGTTTGCAAACCAGTTTTAAGTTTAAGTATGGTACAACTATTCTGACCTTTGAGTTAGTAAGGTACTGTGTTTTGTTTAACGTATATCTTGGACCCATCAAGTGTTCAAATGAAATGCACGTCTTCATTAATATGCAAATATAAATGTTTAACTTAACTGTAAAAATCATATTCAAAACTTACGTTTATGAATTTTTAAATTGTTTCAATGAAATGGGAATATTTTCAATTGCGGATAAATTTACAACTTCTTGAGTGAGAAACATGTAACACCTGTTTGTAAGATTTCATGTATAATTTTATTTTAACACGAAAACACTGCATTATCACTAGTATTCAAACCAAAATAAATACTAAAAAGCAATCGAAATGAACCTTAGTTGACTTAAGTATGGTGCTTAATAGAGAGTGTTAGCTGTGAAACGTTAACAATTGAATTTTATGTTATGTCCTTGAAAGTAAACATTGAATTGTGTAATATTACTGAAACAGGTATATGCCAGTCATACACAGAGTGTCTTTTGACGTTATATGTCCGTCATTTCATCCGTCACTTTGTAGTCAGACCAAACCAGTATGAAGTGTTTCCTCACTAGAGAATGGATGCCTAATGGACATACCTTGTCACAACTGTCGACACTTTCCGAATTGCAATCGGAAACCATCTGTACTTTCCGTAAACGTTACGGAAAGTGCCGACGGTTCCCGATTGCTGGTAATATTCAGCTGCTACAAACGCAAGTCAACAAGCACAATCGTCACGTCTTAATTGAAAGTTGAGGATTATAAAAGACTTAATTAGTAAAAAAAAAAAAAAATGAAAAAAAGTATGTACTGAACAGTTGAAGATATATAGAGTAGTATTCATTTTTCAAAAAAAGTAATATTTACTGAACAGTGCAGACGTTCAATGCATGTCCTAACATTAGCGATAGTCGTTACTGTTTTATTTGTTCTTAACCAGCTACCGTGTTCAAACCCGTTAAGTTACGAGGAGTATAGTGTTAGTGGTTGTGATACGGCAGAGATTTATATCATAATAGTGTTGGTTATATTTTTCATTAATACCATTAATTAGGTTGTCAATATTATTTAGCTATGCATGTAGCTTATGTTCCATTATTGTTGGATTGGTAATGTCAGAGATGAAATCGTGCTGTTATTGTTGTAATATATTACAATGCTGTTGGATTGACCGATAAGGTATAAATTGAGTTATCTCCCATTGTCCATATACCACTGTTTCAGCACCTATAATGAAGAAACGATTACCTTTTCCTTAGTAGCTTACTTTATAATTGCTTTGGTAAGTAAATGGCAATGTATCTTCATGACGGCAGCAACACAATGTTTTTATAGATTGTATACGAGCCGTGTGGTAGCCGACTCCGACGTCCACGTTTCCGCCAGTAACATCCCTACTTACCACATGTAAATATACTAAGATGATTGAGTGTGATGCTTTACCTTCACTTATTTTCTAGTCATGTTTGTCCCAATAATGGTAATAGATCGCCTTGCAATGTGTACAACAATCATTTATATCCGGCCTAACCTCTTTCTGTTTCATCGGGCTCCTTAACTTGACAGATAAAGCAGTCTAGATGTAGCGCTTAGCATACTTTTGAAAAATATTATAAAGAATATTGTAACAAATATCAGTTTTTCCTTTATACACAAATAATGTACGTATTAAACGTGTTGTAACGTTTCAAGACCGAGACATATTGATATTGTAAAATTATTGTAATTATCCCAAAAAAAATCAACTTTACATATGATTGGCTTCTAAATGATCTTTGTGAAAAAATATAAGTTAAAGTTCATAATTTGTTTCGGAAAATAATTACTTAAATCAGCATCTTCAATATGAGCCTGGTAAAAAGGATCTGTGAAAGCAAGGCATTGATTGGTGGGTTTAAAAGTCCGGGGATTATATAGCCATCTTTTTGAAACATTGTGCACAGAGTCATTTGTGTTAAAGTTACTCATGCAAGGCTGCATGTAAGAAAAAGTAATTCACACAACAGTGACCAATTCATGGGAAAGCTAGCACATAATACGCACACAAATGTATTATATAAAGAATACATATCGAATGATGGTTGATTATCCTATAGAATGAGTTTATTCTCGAAGAAAACCGATACCACCTTCAGCAAGAAAATCAAGAGCTTTAAACATTTGACGTACATCACAAGTTGGTAAGCTGTTTTTATCCCATAAAGCATATTAATATTTATGTATCACGTGACATTATAATGAAAGTGTGACGTCAACAAATATTGTGACGTCATGCCGCGTAATGATATTTTTCACATTGTGAAATTATCGAAAACAATAATCAAATACTGAGAGTGAGGACTTCCAAGTTATAGGATAAAACACATGTAACACAGGTGTGTACTGTCTACATACAATTAAAATACCTACACAGTGATTGTGTATTAGAGCATGGCTCCTAGCATGTCACATACATAAGTAAATGTATTTGTATACATAAATTACATTGATGTATACATACACTTTAGACACCAATATGTTCTCATTCTGTATGTGTTTAGACCATCATTTGTGCTGTTTTTGACCTATTTTATAGACGTTTAGCGGTTTTTGGTTTTCATAACTTCGCAATTAACATTTTTATATACTGCCAACCCATGCAATTTACTTATTTATGTATGTGATAAATGTAGTTCTCCTGTTACATGTTTCTCTCCCTGTCTGTCGTCCGGCACGTGTTCCTTCAATTGCAAGTATCTGTCTGATCGTCCTGTTCCTCAATCATCAACCTGTATATGTACCATGGCATATATCACAAGTTGATGGAAACTTGAAAGTTATCTTTTATTTTAATCATATGAATGTATAAGTTGCCACCTAACCTCAGACTATAGAGAGAAACATATCACAGGACGCATACATATAATTTTAACCCCTTTTATGTACAAATAATTCAGTCTTGCTTCCTCCATTTATTTCTTTTGTTTTTCAAGTTTTTATTATGTTCATTCCACTTGTTTAATTCCATTTTGTCTCTAATTCGACTTAATATATATTTCTGTGTGTGTTTCAGTTCCATGTATAAATACGTGTGATAAGCAGTTTCCAGTTTAGATACAGCTTCGAAAACAATATTTATAACGGTATCTGTAAGTGTTGAGCATTAGCCGATTGCTTAAACTGTTTTACTCCCAAACACGAAAACAACGAACTAAACTATATAATATGGCAGTACTAATTTAAATATGTAGCGGGCTAGTTCCCATGCAAAGTGTGTAGGCTACAGTTATCTGTTCTACTGATGTTTTTACCTACGGTGCGCAATTCATGTTACACCAGTCATGTCGTACTGCAAATGACATATTTTTCGGGGCTTTTACTTATTCGCGAGAGTTAATCCGCAAAGACAAAAACAAGTTTTTATTATATCTTGCTTAACTATATATGAATGAATATTTACGAGATATCTAAATTCCCGATCGACTTCCAAAACGTCTTAACACGAAATCATGTATCGCGAGATATGACAGATTTACAGTATGTACAATAAAAACCTTGTATTTTCATGCAATATCTCAATGAAAAACTCCATCGTAAGTATTACAGGAAAGAATTTAACATGTAGGCCTATATATGAATAAATGTAAGAAAGTTCTGCTTTTATTTGAGTCAAAGATTGTACCCTTGAATCATTTCGTTTTCTGCTTTTCAGTCCAGCTCAGATATTTATATAAATATCTCAATATATAACCAGATCGTGGGCTGACTGATTGCTGCCAACTGTTTTGTGCATTCCCGTTGATACATTTTATTCAGAATTATCTCCCCTTGAAAAGGTCGAATTTGTTTTACAGACACCAAGGATGTGTATGACTATGCATAAAAAAATACCGTATGTACTAGTATTATTACTATAGGTTTGATAACAGCTGCTGTGTCAACTGATTATACAAATTCTGAAATTTCAGTAATATGGGAGTTGAAACTGTAAAAGGATCCCGGATATTCCATTACTAAAGGGAGATCAATTTCCTTTGTCAGACTTTATGGCTTTTGCCGCTCCGATCTTGTGTTCAATTGTATACAGGTTTGAAGCTGATCTCACCGACCCTAGTTTTCAATAGTACTCCGCCCGTTCCAGTGTTTGGATGTTGTAATTTGTCCACGTTAATTTAGTGACATTTAGATAGGCCATGTTTAACTTAATTTTCCTGAATTGTAAACCAAATCAATTGACGATTTCTATTCGAAGTAGACGGATGTACGGTACTATTTCAATAACTTCTGTTTCTTTTATAAGTATTCCCTGCTGTGATTTACTTTGAATATATATATAAAAAAAAACGATTGCACAAGAAGTACCAACCATTGACACGATGTCAACACATACATTGAAAACTCTTTAATTCTCATTTTTGTTTGTTAGGTGAACCTATAGTGCGAGGAAAGTTCAAATTTTTGATTCTTTCTTTTTAAAACGTCAACTCTCCAGCCACACTGGTAGTAATTCGAAATACATTTTATAGTAAACATAGGCTGTCTTGGCCGCTAGTGGAACTATACTTTATATAGTGTAATGCGCACCATTGGCAGTGTACTGGAACTATATCATAAAGTATACATATGCCTCTTTAGTAGCTATTGAAGCTATATTTTATAGTATACATGCGCCGGCCATTTTGGCAGTTAATGAAACTATAAAATTGTATGTATTCATGTTCGCCTTTTGGCAGTTATTCCGTCTTTGCGTATTGCAGAGTTATCTTCTCTTGTGAGCAGGTATTGATTGTTACGTCATTTGTTTGTGAGAGTAACGTCATCAATTTTTGAGAAACCGATGTAATTTTCTCACACAAACCAATGACGTACCAAGCACTACCTGCTCACAAGAGCAGATAACTCTGCAATACGCAAAGACGGAATAGTGGTACTGTATACGCCACCTTCGAAGTTATTGTAACTTTGTTTTATAGTATACATGCGCCATTTTGGCAAATAATGGAACTGTAATTCATATTATAAGTGACTTCAGACAGGGCAAGCTCGTTGGGCCAATAATTAGCATATATAACCAAACACGTGACTGAATTGAAATTAGCCGTTTATTTTGTATAGACGACAATTGAAATATGAACATATTTCTAAACCATAAGCCATTATGGAACATGTGCATAAAATACTTTGGTCCTAGGTGGAAATAAAACCGCCGCTATGGTTTCTGATGAATGTCACAATTTATACATGCTCAGAAATGTTTTCATTTCGCCACTTTGGCAGTTAGTGGCACTATATCTTATAGTATACATAAGTCACTTTGACAGCTAATTGCAAAATTTCGACCACTTCCGTCAATCAAGATTCAGATAGAAATCTTGACGGAATTCCGAGAGCCATTGCGATTGGGGGGAATTATGTTTTATAGTATTTATACGCCACACTGACAGTAGTAGTATACACGCATGATATAGAAAACAAATCCTTCTACATTGTTGTGTTCGTAAAAAAAAACTCTTATTTTTATGTTGAAGTTTTATAGTTAACATCCCGCCATTATTGTGTTGACCAGTACTGGGTTACCTGCCCTTAGTTTAATAGGTACATACAGTGGAGCTGTCTCCGTGAGATGCCATTAGTTCTGTTCCCTTTTCTGTGAGTGTCCACATATTGTACACGGATTTCAGAGCTTCTGTTGAAATCCGAAGTTTGAAAATGTGATGAAAATAAATAAACCTTATTGTTTCACTTTTGTTCTTTCTTGTTATTGTATACTAGCTGTATCTCCAAAATCATACAAACCTTAGTTTTTGCGAAACGTCAGGTATGAACGAGCATTTTTTGGTAGATTTCGCGCTTGGCAAGAACGCTCATAACCATTTGTAGAACTCATATCATTCGCGGATACATTTGAACTCGCAAGAATACACAAATCTTACTGAGGTTTCCACCAACTCGCCATAAAAAGATTAGCAAAGTCATTCGCGAGGGTTCGCTGAAAACACTCCTCTCAATATTTAGATATACTATTCATTGTTAAACGCTTTCCGGATCATCCCTTGCGAATAATCTTATTCAACTCCATTCAGGCTGACCAAATAAACCCTGAATTTTCTTTTATGGTGCTATCATTTAAATAAAATTGAAATCGCTATAATTTAAAGGTGTACTTATTTCCAATAGGGACGGGTGTGTATATATATCGGCCGTAGACAGGACACGGGTTTTATATGTACGCTTTTATGTAAATTCGAGATAAGAAAAGATCCATCCAATAACTCACACCTGCTTTGTTATTCATTTCTCTCTGCTGGCTTCTGTAGTTGCGTATGGCACGCACGGTATACTAAAGAGATCTTTAAACTATTCAATTACGACCAATTCAAAGTACAATGTGGTTTCAAATGACATAGACTAACAAAATACGTACGATTATAATCTACATTAGATATCACAGAGTAGGTATAGTGGGTAGGGTAGCGAGGACTGTTTAAACACCCTCACTATAAACACCATCGGAAGGTCAAATTCTATATACTTTACTGCAAGAATGGCAAAGGATTTAGAACTACACAAAAGAACAGCTTTTAATAATACGATTTAGAACATGCATCGAAACTCTGATCTATGGATTAAACGATTATAATAATTGTTCTCCTTGTATGCTACTGGCTAGGGAGAAAATGGCTGCCAGGTAAACCTAGAAACCTGTTATCTGTGGATATGAGTTTTCCAAACAAATTAATATAAAGATGGATTTTACACTGCATCCATGACAGAGGCCTGGGACAAGATCATGGACGATTCGTCAGACTCCAGTGACGATGAACCCGCCGCGGAATTGATCAAAAATGACGCTAAAGGAGACAAGAAAAAGGACGAAAAGAAAAAAGAGGATATGAAAAAATCAGAGAAAGGTTCTGCACGTTCAAGATTGAAAGATAACAGGTTTTCATCGTTTGGTGGTAAGTTATCTGTGATAGTGGTGTGGACATACCCACCTGTATAATGATAAACTTAGGAAGGGGCGACAGATATACAAATAAGAGCAGCTTTATTGTTGTTATGTATATTGTGTGAACCCCCATAGGCACCAACACATAAACATATGTCTGTAGGTTGTGTCGACGTCATACAGGACGGTTATAAAGGTAGTGTTGTCGAAGATGTTCTTACTTTCACTATATGGTGTCTAGTTAATGGTGACTTGGTGTGTAGTTCTCGGCGATGATTCTGTGACGTCATATGTGCCTAATATGTGTAACACTTGATAACTGTCAACTAACTGTCAATTGAAATTATGTGTCTGACGCTTGTCTAGTTGTTATCACACTTATCTAGTGGGTGTAACACTGGGTATACATATAACTGTCCATTGTAATTATGTGTCTGACGCTTGTCTAGTTGTTATCACACTTATCTAGTGGGTGTAACACTGGGTATACATATAACTGTCCATTGTAATTATGTGTCTGACGCTTGTCTAGTTGTTATCACACTTATCTAGTGGGTGTAACACTGGGTATACATATAACTGTCCATTGTAATTATGTGTCTGACGCTTGTCTAGTTGTTATCACACTTATCTAGTGGGTGTAACACTGGGTATACATATAACTGTCCATTGTAATTATGTGTCTGACGCTTGTCTAGTTGTTATCACACTTATCTAGTGGGTGTAACACTGGGTATACATATAACTGTCCATTGTAATTATGTGTCTGACGCTTGTCTAGTTGTTATCACACTTATCTAGTGGGTGTAACACTGGGTATACATATAACTGTCCATTGTAATTATGTGTCTGACGCTTGTCTAGTTGTTATCACACTTATCTAGTGGGTGTAACACTGGGTATACATATAACTGTCCATTGTAATTATGTGTCTGACGCTTGTCTAGTTGTTATCACACTTATCTAGTGGGTGTAACACTGGGTATACATATAACTGTCCATTGTAATTATGTGTCTGACGCTTGTCTAGTTGTTATCACACTTATCTAGTGGGTGTAACACTGGGTATACATATAACTGTCCATTGTAATTATGTGTCTGACGCTTGTCTAGTTGTTATCACACTTATCTAGTGGGTGTAACACTGGGTATACATATAACTGTCCATTGTAATTATGTGTCTGACGCTTGTCTAGTTGTTATCACACTTATCTAGTGGGTGTAACACTGGGTATACATATAACTGTCCATTGTAATTATGTGTCTGACGCTTGTCTAGTTGTTATCACACTTATCTAGTGGGTGTAACACTGGGTATACATATAACTGTCCATTGTAATTATGTGTCTGACGCTTGTCTAGTTGTTATCACACTTATCTAGTGGGTGTAACACTGGGTATACATATAACTGTCCATTGTAATAATGTGGCTGACGCTTGTCTAGTTGTTATCATACTTATCTAGTGGGTGTAACACTGGGTATACACATAACTGTCCATTGTAATTATGTGTCTGACGCTTGTCTAGTTGTTATCACACTTATCTAGTGGGTGTAACACTGGGGATACATATAACTGTCCATTGTTATTATGTGTCTGATACTTGTCTAGTTGTTATCACACTTATCTAGTGGGTGTAACACTGGGTATACACATAACTGTCCATTGTAATAATGTGTCTGACGCTTGTCTAGCTGTTATCACACTTTTATCTAGTGGGTGTAACACTGGGTATACATATAACTGTCCATTGTTATTATGTGTCTGATACTTGTCTAGTTGTTATCACACTTATCTTGTGGGTGTTGACTCTATTATTCAACCACTATTTATTTTACAATTATGAAGGATGTTTATCCAATTTATATTAATCACTTTCTGGACCGAATGGAACCGCACCTAGGATCTTATGTTGGAGGAGAAAACTGATGCTGTCGAACAGATGGCCCAATACTTTTCCACATCTGATTGAGGAATCGAACCCAGGTCGTCTTGGTAAAAGGCGAGTGCGTTATCAACTGCACCGGTCGACCATCATGTCTCATCACACTTGGTTATGTTGACAACATGTAGTTGTCAGTGTTCGATGATCCTATTCTTTCACACTTGTCTAGATTGTTTTGACACTGAAGTTGTCAGCAATGTATTACCACAATTGTTAGGCTTGTTGACACCGTGTAGTTGTCAGTGATGTGTTATCGCACTTGTTTGGCTTGTCGACAATGTGTAGTTGTCAGTGATGTGTTATCGCACTTGTTTGGCTTGTTGACACAGTGTAGGGTTCAGTGATGTGTTATCCCACTTGTTTGGCTTGTTGACACAGTGTAGTGTTCAGTGATGTGTTATCCAACTTGTTTGGCTTGTTGACACAGTGTAGTTGTCAGTGATGTTGTCACACTTGTTTGGCTTGTTGACACAGTGTAGTTGTCAGTGATGTGTTATCACACTTGTTTGGCTTGTTGACACTATGTAGTTGTCAGTGATGTGTTATCACACTTGTTAAGCTTGTTGACACTGTGTAGTTGTCAGTGATGTGTTGTCACACTTCTTTGGCTTGTTGACACAGTGTAGTTGTCAGTGACGTGTTATCCCACTTGTTTGGCTTGTCGACAATGTGTAGTTGTCAGTGATGTGTTATCACACTTGTTTGGCTTGTTGACACAATGTAGTTGTCAGTGATGTGTTATCACACTTGTTAAGCTTGTTGACACTGTGTAGTTGTCAGTGTTGTGTTGTCACACTTCTTTGGCTTGTTGACACAGTGTAGTTGTGAGTGACGTGTTATCCCACTTGTTTGGCTTGTCGACAATGGGTAGTTGTTAGTGATGTGTTATCCCACTTGTTTGGCTTGTCGACAATGTGTAGTTGTTAGTGATGTGTTATCCCACTTGTTTGGCTTGTTGACACTATGTAGTTTTCAGTGATGTGTTATCCCACTTGTTAAGCTTGTTGACACTGTGTAGTTGTCAGTGATGTGTTGTTACACTTGTTTGGCTTGTTGACACAGTGTAGCTGTCAGTGATGTGTTATACCACTTGTTTGGCTTGTTGACACTGTGTAATTGTCAGTAATGAGTAATCACACTTGTTTGGTTTGTTGATACTGTGCAGTTGTCAAAGATGTGTTGTCACACTTGTTTGGCTTGTTGACATTGTGTAGTTGTCAGTAATGTGGAATCACACTTGTTTGCTTGTTGATACTGTGTAGTTGTCAAAGATATGTTGTCACACTTGTTCCACTGTTGACACTGTGTAGTTGTCAGTGATGTGTTATCACACTTGTTTGACTTGTTGACACTGGGTAATTGTCAGTAATGTGTTATCACACTTGTTTAGCTTGTTGACACTGTGTTATTGTCAGTAATGTGTTATCACACTTGTTAAGCTTGTTGACACTGTGTAGTTGTCAGTGATGTGTTGCCACACTTGTTTGGCTTGTTGGCAATTTGTAGTTGTCAGTAATGTGTTATCACACTTGATTCGCTTGCTAATGCTGTGTAGTTGTTAGTTATGTGTTGTCATTCTTATTTGGCTTGTTGACACTTTGTAGTTGTCATACTTGTTCCATTGTTGACACAGTGTAGTTGTCAGTGATGTGTTATCCCACTTGTTTGGCTTGTTGACACTGTAGTTGTCATACTTGTTCCTTTGTTGACACTGTGTAGTTTTCAGTGATGTGTTGTCACACTTGTTTGGCTTGTTGACACAGTGTAGCTGTCAGTGATGTGTTATACCACTTGTTTGGCTTGTTGACACTGTTTAGCTGTCAGTGATGTGTTATCCTACTTGTTTGGCTTGTCGACACTGTGTAGTTGTCAGTGATGTGTTATCCCACTTGTTCCATTGTTGACACTGTGTATTTGTCAGTGATGTGTTATCCCACTTGTTCCATTGTTGACACTGTTTAGTTGTCAGTGATGTGTTATCCTACTTGTTTGGCTTGTTGACACTGTGTAGTTTTCAGTGATGTGTTATCCCACTTGTTCCATTGTTGACACTGTGTATTTGTCAGTGATGTGTTATCCCTCTTGTTTGGCTTGTTGACACAGTGTAGCTGTCAGTGATGTGTTATACCACTTGTTTTGCTTGTTGACACTGTTTAGCTGTCAGGGATGTGTTATCCTACTTGTTTGGCTTGTTGACACTGTGTAGTTTTCAGTGATGTGTTATCCCACTTGTTAAGCTTGTTGACACTGTTTAGTTGTCAGTGATGTGTTGTCACAATTGTTTGGCTTGTTGACACAGTGTAGTTGTCAATTATGTGTAATCACACTTGTTTGGCTTGTTGACACGGTAAAGTTGCCAGTGATGTGTAATCACACTTGTTTGCTTGTTGATACTGTGCAGTTGTCAAAGATGTGTTGTCACACTTGTTTGGCTTGTTGACAGTGTGTAGTTGTCAGTAATGTGGAATCACACTTGTTTAGCTTGTTGATACTGTGCAGTTGTCATAGATGTGTTGTCACACTTGTTTGGCTTGTTGACACTGTAAAGTTGCCAGTGATGTGTAATCACACTTGTTTGCTTGTTGATACTGTGCAGTTGTCAAAGATGTGTTATCACACTTGTTTGGCTTGTTGACACTGTAAAGTTGCCAGTGATGTGTAACCACACTTGTTTGCTTGTTGATACTGTGTAGTTGTCAAAGATATGGTGTCACACTTGTTCCATTGTTGACACTGTGTAGTTGTCAAAGATGTGTAATCACACTTGTTTGCTGGTTGATACTGTGTAGTTGTCAAAGATATGTTGTCACACTTGTTCCATTGTTGACACTGTGTAGTTGTCAAAGATGTGTAATCACACTTGTTTGCTTGTTGATACTGTGTAGTTGTCAAAGATATGTTGTCACACTTGTTCCATTGTTGACACTGTGTAGTTGTCAGTGATGTGCTAATTGTCACACTTGTTATACTTGCGTGTTACTGTTATGTAATTCCTCAGAATGTGTTGAAATCTGTTAGTATAGGCAATTGTAACGTTTTGATTATTTTATGACACAGATGGTCACCTCTCGCCAATAATGCCACAAACAACGAATCTGCATGTACGAACACCATGACAATAATGAAGCATCTTCGATACCACAGGGGTTACCGTCTCACTTAGGTTTTTTTCTGCACCCCTGAATATAGCATAGCAAAATTGAATGCTCAGTGTTCATCACCTTGTGAATGAGACAAGAAGACTAGTTTAGCGGTAGCCTAACGGTAAAATTGACTTGCTTTGAAGTCGTGTGTCGCATATCTGTAATGCTCAAAAAACAAGTGTCAGCATATAGCGATTGGTCAGGATTTTTACCTGAGAACATGGCATATTCCAGGGGTGCAGATAGCGAAAGTAAGCGTAATCCCTGGAGTATTGAGGACGGCAAATAAGTAACTTTGGCCGGTTATTTGTCTGGATATCCATGTGATTATATATACGGGTCTGTCAGAACAACATTGCATGTAGCAGATGCACTCTGCATTAGCTGGAACTCTAACCTGTACTCATATTACATTACGCTGAGTTTAACACTTTTAGTGGGGTTTTATGGTATGATAGATAGTGTAATGGCGGGACACAGATTGATCTGTGTCCTGTGTTATCACGTTATGTAGTTCGTGTTGACGCTGTGCAGTTGTCAGCTGTCATTAATGATATTGCGATTTTAGCCCTGTTTATTCGTCAGCGGGGATATTGTGTTACAGCACGTGTCTAATTTGCATGTGTGAACGCCCTTGTGTAGCTTATGTTGACACTGTAAATATAAGTGAATATCCTGTGCTATCATACTTGTGTAGTTTATGTTGACATTGTGAACTTGTGTTTTTTATGTTAACACTGTGGAAAGTTTCATGATGATCCTGTGTTATCATATTTGTGTAGTTTATGTTGACAATGTAAATATAAGTGATGATCCTGTGCTATCATACTTTCGAAGTTTATGTTGAAACTGAAGTTGTTGGCGATTATTTTGTATTATCACACTTTTTTAATTTGGTGACACTGTTTAGTTGTCAATGATCTGTTATCGCACTTTCCTAGTTTATTTTGACACTGTTTGGTTACAGATTATCCTGCGTTATCTCATTTGTCTGTTTGAATGTGTTTAAATGGCTCTTTATCGGAAGTTGTAACGTTTTGATTATACTAATGACATAAAAGACCAGCTGTCACTAATACTGTCACAAACAACGATCTACATGTACGAACACCAAGATGAAAATGTATGCACATAAGTATCTTTGTTCGGTTGTTTATCTGGATGAACGTGTTTGTTTGTGGGCTGACGGTACAAGTCACAACTGAGTGGCACTCAACGTAGACACTTCCTAGTTACCCTTGTAGATAAACAATCTATCGATGTAACGACACAGACACTTGACTATTATATATATCTAAAATCCAGGTCAAATGCATTTACGTGGAGAAATACATTCTAGTTTTGCTTAGAACTTAAACTTTACTATTTCAAAAGTAACTCAAATTTTTCAAAAAATAACAGTACAATTTACCATTCTTTTAAAAAAAGGTTATTGGACCATGAGTTAAAATAAGTAACAAACTTGGATATAGGGCTCAGATTGACTTGTGATAGGGATGGGAATGGGGATTGTGACATAGAAAAATACGACATATCAAGGCATGGATAACCCCCGATCATATTTGAGACGAAATTGTAATGTCACCTTTTGGTAAAAACAATAAGGTTATGTAAATTGCATAACAATATAACGACAACTCAAGCAGTCAACACATACTACATAAGTATGATAATATATCATTGATAACTACACAGTGTCAACAAACTTAACACGTGTGATAACACATTACTGACAACGACACAGTGTCAACAAGCCAAACAAGTGAAATAACACATTACTGACAACAAAACAGTGTCAACAAGCAAAACAAGTGTGACAACTACACAGTGTCAACAGGCTAAACAAGTGTAATAACACATTACTGACAACTACAGTGTCAACAAGCAAAACAAGTGTGATAACACATTACTGACAACTAAACAGTGTCAACAAGCAAAACAAGTGTGACAACTACACAGTGTCAACAGGCTCAATAAGTGTAATAACACATTACTGACAACTACACAGTGTCAACAAGCAAATCAAGTGTGATAATACATTACTGACAGCTACACGGTGTCAACAAGCCAAACAAGTGTGACAACACATCACTGACAACTACACAGTGTCAACAAGCTTAACAAGTGTGACAAAACATTACTGACAACTACATAGTGTCAACAAGCTAAACAAGTGTGATAACACATTACTGACAACTACACAGTGAAAACAAGTTAAACAAGTGTGATAACACATTACTGACAACTACACAGTGTCAACAAGCTAAACAAAAATGACAACACATCACTGACAACTACACAGTGTCAACAAGCAAAACAAGTGTGACAACTACACAGTGTCAACAGGCTCAATAAGTGTAATAACACATTACTGACAACTACACAGTGAAAACAAGTCAAACAAGTGTGCTAACACATTACTGACAACTAAACAGTGTCAACAAGTCCAACAGAAGTGATAACACATCGCTAAAAACTACACAGTGTCAACAAGCCAAACAAGTGTGATAACACATCACTGGCAACAACACAGTGAAAACAAGTCAAACAAGTGTGATAACACATTACTGACAACTAAACAGTGTCAAGAAGTAAAACAAGTGTGACAGCATACTAATGACAACTACACAGTGTCAACAAACTAAACAAGTGTGACAACACATCACTGACAACTACACAGTGTCGACAAGTCAAACAAGTGTGACAACACATCACTGACAACTACACAGTGTCGACAAGCCAAACAAGAATGACAACACATTACTGACAACTACAGAGTGTCGACAAGTCAAACAAGTGTGACAACACATCATTGACAACTACACAGTGTCAACAAGCTAAACAAAAATGACAACACATCACTGACAACTACACAGTGTCAACAAGCAAACAAGAATGACACCACATCACTGACAACTACACGTACAGTGTCGACAAGCCAAACAAGTGTGACAACACATCACTGACAACTACACAGTCTCACCAAGCCAAACAAGTGTGATAACACATCATTGACAACTACACAGTGTCAACAAGCTACACAGGTGTGTTAATACATCTCTGACAACTTCACAGTGTCAACAAACCAAACAAGTGTGACAACACATCACTGACAACTATGTGCACAGTGTCAACAGGTCAAACAAGTGTGATAACACATCACTGACATGCACGCAGCTACACATTGTCAATGCAGGCTAGACAAGTGTGAAAACATATCGCTGACAACTAAACAGTGTTAACAAACTCAACAATGGTGCTAACACATCACTGCATGCCGTATGCCGTCATAACGTAATGTTATATGATTTACGATTATGACATGTGTTACAGTTACGGTTATCTCCCTTTTTACATTGACACATTACCAAAAGGTTATGTCTTTAATATTCAATGTCTAATCATATTTATGACATACTTACTAATAAATACGTTTTTTTTTAGCCCTCGCCGTATCACACCCCAAAAGCCGTATCAGCCCCCGCCGTATCACACCCCAAAAGCCGTATCCCCCCCCGCCGTATCACGCCCCAAAAGCCGTATCAGCCCGCAAAAAAAAAGTATGACACCCCTTTTGGATTATTTTTTTCGTTTTTCAATATTTCAAAAGAAAATTTTATCATTAGATAGTAGCTTTTATTAGTAAGTATGTAATAAACAGAATAAAACATGCCTTTTTCCATATCACACCCAGTATCAACCCTCGACTTATATCAGCCCTTGGGCTGATATTGCAGTCTCGGGTTGATAATGGGTGTGATATGGAAAAAAAGGCATGTATTATTCTCTATTTAATATTACAAAGAATAAATTTTAAAATTTTAGAAAATAATTTTGAAATATCAAAATCTTTTTGTCTAATACAATTTTGTTTGTATCATAAATTCGATTGTTAACATCTGCCATATTTTCAATATTAATCTTCCTATACTACCGATTTGGTGTCATTAGGTGCCCGGAGTTTTCTCCCTTCTGCCACACAGATTGCTCACAGAAGCTTCTTAGTCATGTTGTTGTGCGTGTACAAAATACATTTCAAATTTATGACACAGTGGCTATATTAGACGGTACAACGCGTGTAATTCGTATTTTTATAAATACATTGATACATTTGATACATTGAGTAAATTCAAATTTATTACGCGCCACTTTTCGACTTATTGTATATAGTCGCCATAGTGATTGGATTTCTACGCACTGTGTGATTAGACCTATATCCGCTAAAGCAAAGAGTCCTTCATAGATCAGTGTTTATGGCCGAGATAATCAAAGTACAATTACAAAATTGATATATTCGGATTTTTTAATCTAAACTTCTTAATCCTCATAATTCTCTTAGGGCTTAAATATAATTTTTACTAGGTCGTTGTAGGAGATAAACACTGAGGTTCACCAAGGGGTGTACACACCACGACTAGATGTCAAACTATTCATATTATACTCCAAGAGTTATGAGCTCAATTTTGTAACGTGTATGTGAACCAGAGCGGATGGAAAATGTGTTGTGTATTGCGTGTGGTCTTTAGAAATGACATTTGTTGATTAACTAGTATGACCAAGATCCCCCAACGAAAATAGTTCTGTATACACACAGTCAGTGAAGGCTCTCACCTGTACAGGTGTAAAGTAACTTGTGACATGTGTAGGTTTCGGATTCTTTGGAAAATTAGTACGTAGCGTTATGTACGCATGTAGAGTAATAAGTACAATTGAGTGGAAAGTTATCTTATACGAGCAGGGTTCCGTGGTGGATGACGGGGACAAACAGTCTGGATGAACCTTGTTACACAGAGTAAGTTAGATACACCATAAACGTAATGTCACCTATTTATACATGTAGACATGAAGGAGTTGTCATGTAACCAGTGTCAACTTAGAAAAAAATGCAAAAAAATCTTATTACATAAATAGCAAAATAATTGTGATATGATCCATCTTTACATGTACCTTTATATGTTACCAAGTTTTAAATTTGATGATATGTCCATCATTTATTGTCAGGATAGCCATTTACCCAAAAGATAACTACCATACACCACAGACCTACATACTCAGCATGTAAAGCCAATTACAAGATTATCACACTGAGATCAGATATATAGCACTAGCTAGCATATACAATTGTGATAGCCCAATGATATGTCGGACCCTTAGATATGTATAGGTATAACTCACTCAAGTACCTCATCTAACCCTGCCAAAGTTTGACCTGGGTCTCCGTTTGACTATACATAAAAATGTTTAACCCAATGACTGGGTCTAACCTCTGAGTATCGTCCCCTTCTATAGGCCTAAATTGTGTTTACACAGTGTCCTACCAATTCAGGTTTAATAAAAAATGTATCTGTAGTGATTCTGTACATGAAACACTATTTTCATGGTCCTGTCTGATATGGGGCATATTAGGGTATCCTCTGGTACTAAGTATCTCCTGTAGGCCTCCATCCTTATATACATCTATCCTGAGGCAACCTCTGGCACAGTCTAGGGTACACCTAAAGAGTATTCGTTCAGGAAATATCCAAGGTATTCTGGCCATGTATAGATCTTTAAGTAATTAAATCCTCTGTCTATGACTATGACCTGAGTATCATCCAGTACTGTCTATGGCTATGACCTGAGTATCATCCAGTACTGTCTATGGCTATGACCTGAGTATCATCCAGTACTGTCTATGGCTAACTCAAGAATCATCTGGCTTTGCCTAGGTATAGTTCACTTGAGTGTCCTCTGACCCTGCCTATATGGCTAACTAAAGTATCCTCTGTTCTGATCATACTTAGGTAGCCTTAAACTAATATCTATTCATATCTAAGGCTAACCTGAAAATCATATTGCCCTGTTTTGCATTTAATTTTAGTAGTTGATCCTGTTTACGTTTTCTAAACTAGCCTCCCTTAAGGTCTGATTATCCAAATGGCCCTGTCTTGGGTAAAGGTACTGTAGAGCGCCTTCAGGTACCTTGTATCATTCTGGCTCTCAAATTGGGTAGCTCTATAGCTGAATTGTATCTTCTCAGTTCTGATCCTGCCTTAGCCTAACCATATCCTCTTGTTATGGCTGTAGTCAAATGATATCTGGGCCAGTGACTTAACCTTTCCTAAGTCTATAGCTGGCTATGTCAGTAGATGGACTGATATCTGGTTCCGTCTTTATTTGGATTGCTGTTAGATTACAGCGCAGGTTCTGCCTGAATCTAATAATATGATAATTACATGCATTTTTGGTTCTCCCTTTCACATATTTGAAATTCATAATTTATGTGGTTGAACATGTACACACCCATTAAAATACCCTGGTGATTATGACTGGAAAATTCCATTTCTAACAATGAATAACTGCATGCTGGGTGTCCCCAATATACCCCCACCCCCTGGGTATCATATAGGTATGATCCCCATGAAGGGGAAAGGGGGGGGGGATATATTGGAACACATTGTCTGACTGTATGCAGTCTGTCCAGAAATATTGTGTCAAGAATATGTTAAAAACCACTGAAGTGATTTCTGTCAATCTTAGCATACTTCTTCCCTATGATTATAAAATATGATGTTGTGTCCTTTCGCTTGTCATGAAATTTCGACAAACTTTCTAAGAGTAATATCCCTATTTGTATTACTTTGCATCGTGAATATTATGTCAAGTGTATATTATAAAGTGCAGAAGTGATTTCTCTCAAACATGGCATGATACTTTCCTATGATATGATGTTGTTCCATTTCCCATATCATCAAATTTTGTCAACTTAGACTTATGCCCCTTTTTATATAATTTCTGTCGAGAATATTTTGTCAAGCATATGTAATACGATAAAGAACACATAACACAATTTTGTCTGCGTAGCTCCTCCTTCAGATTTAAGCTGAATTTCATTAAACTTCTTGGTTGTAATCCACACCACACTCTGAAGTTGTGCACCTGCAATTAAAATCTGGCAATTTTTATGAAAAATTTACGAAAGTTAGCCAAGCATTTGTCGAGAGCATATCTTCTATACTATTTCACCTACAGTAAGTAGATTTGGTTTGCAAGTACATCTTGGGATGTTTGAGCGTCATGTAAAAAAAGTAGATCACTGTGACCTATGGTTTGACCTCTAACCTCAACCTTTGAAAAAGAGTGTCTGGAACATATTTGCTGTACTATTTCCAATGGAGGCTTGCTGTCTGGTTGCCTACATAAGACTAGGGACAGGCCAGGTGTAGCATATATGTACAAATTTTATTATTGCAGGACAAAAATAGAAATCAATAATTAAATGTTTAAACTTATAATGTCATGCATTAAGATGGTCATTCGCTGCAGTCACCCTAACATTAAGCTTTTCATTATAAGAAAAACTAACCTTTGTATTGGTGGGGCTTTTGATGGTCATCACTTCTATTAATCAAATATTAATTAAAAAAATACACTGGCAAAGTCCCCTTTGCTTGTCTGCTTTTTGTTCTTCCAATCTCCTTTGTCTCCGAATCTGGGAAGGGGAATCTGGTCCTCAGCAACTCTTCACTGTTTCTGAAGCTTGTCCTATGGCAAGCCAAGTTGTCATTTATTCATGGAGCAATGTTGATCCAGTACTTAACCAAATTATATAAGATATCTCATATATTATATAAGATATCTTATATATTATATAAGATATCTTATAAACATATGAGATATCTTATAAACATATAAGATATCTTATAAACATATGAGATATCTTATTTACATATAAGATATCTTATTTTAAGTTTATGAGATATCTTATATCTTTTATAAGATATCTTATATACTTTATAAGATATCTTGTAAAAGATATAAGATATCTTATAAAAGATATAAGATATCTCATAAACTTTTCTTTATAAGATATCTTATATCTTTTATAAGATATCTTATATAATATATAAGATATCTTATATCTTTTATAAGATATCTCAATTAATTTTCTTTATAAGATATCTTATATATTATATAAGATATCTCATAAAAGATATAAGATATCTTATAAAGAAAAGTTTATGAGATATCTTATAAAGAACGAGACTCTCGCGAGACCGACAAAGAAGAAATGTTTGAAAATGACTGCTCCCGTTGTACTTAGATCACGAGTCCGATAAACGGGAGCTGTGTAAAACTAGCTTATTTTTCAACAGGAAGTATAACTAACACCAATATAGAATTTTAGTTGATATATTCAAATATTAATTATTATATTTACGCATACATTTTAAAATATTAGTGTTAGGAATCACACATTAATATATTCTAAAATGGCTGGAATAATCCAGAGTTATAAACTTTTCCGAAAGAAACTCGAGTGTTCTAAAGAGCCATTGAGAACTTAGAAAATGTCTGTGAAGTTGCTACATGTTTATTTATTCAAATGACAATTTAGTTTCGTTGGCCTAAAATCCAAAGGTTTAGATATAGTTCTTATTAGTGAGAATCACTGTCATTTATTAATCTGTTGTACGTCATTTTCAACCAGAATGAGACAAATGAAAGTAGTTTGCTGAGGATTTATATTGTGAAGGTGTAATGATGCCAAACTCGGTAAGAGCGCAGAAATATTGTCATAATCAGTCACCACATACTCAAATATAAAGTGAGATTTTAAAATTCATCTTGATTTATGTTATTTTTCGTACACAGCCTCGTTGAAGAATTCTAGTTTGGTTTGATTTGGGGAGGGGGGAGGGGTTTGGTTTATATTATTAATGAGGTCTTGTCTTATAGTTGATGTCAGAAAGCTAAGCTGAGTTAGTTGATTCAACATTTATCATTCACATCACTTGTCTTCTTTGTTGTAAGCAAAATTTATTGATTTCTGCTGATTTTCCTGTGTTATAAATTCATGGTTTAAAGTTTGTGTTCATGTATTTTGTGAGTTAACAGGTAAAGGACATGTACATCTGTTCAGTGTTCTTCCAAACCAATCAAATTAGTTAACCTACCCTCAGTGAGTCGCCCACCCCAAGTAGCTTGTTTAGATTTTGTCCCATTTTTCAAAGACTGTCCTATATGTTAATTTAGACCTGGTGGTATAGAATCTTGCAATCTACCAGATATAAGCAAATCTAAAATACACGAAGAATATTTATAATGAAATACAATTTATTATACCCAGGACATTAACTGCTTATTTTTACATTTGATCTAACTTGACCTCTCTAGGTTAATTTTAAGTCCAAGAAAAAATTCATAATAAAATATATTTATACTATATATGTGTACATATCACTATAGCAAGGTTATTTTATTATATTAAATTAATCTCATCATCTTTATTTATGAAAAGTGACTGGCACTAGATCATAAACTTAGGGAACTTAGATATAATTTCAAAAATGAAGAATGTCTTGTATTTCAGTTCCTTTTCCAAATTAATTTTATCACTCAGGGGAGCATATGGTACAAATAGGACTTTTCCCCCAAAGTTTGAAGCAGATTCCAAGAGAAATATTCAGTTTACTGATACATGTGCTTAACATTTGGGTTCAAGACTCAAAAACTTGTGGATAAGTATTGTATAACTCTTTTTAATAATAACATCTAGGATAGATATTTCAGCCCAAAAACATTTTTTTTTTTGATACAGAACAAATTCTGTTTGAGAATCAACTGTTTTGAACAGTTTTTTTTTTAAATATATAGCACCGACACTCAATCCATATTGATATGAAATATTTGAAATTTGAATATTTCTATAGTGCATAATTCCATAACCTTAAGTCTATAGGGACATGTCAAATACTACCAGGTACTCGTTTATATATACAATGGAAGATATTATATATAATGAATGGGCATCACAGTATATATATATATTTTGCAGCACACTTAATAAGCATGTGACATGTCCCTGTAACCCACATCTAATTATAGGTAAGTAGTGGGATTATTAGTGGAAGCCAATATCAACACATCCAACTAATACAGTACTTTAAAACAAGAGCCCCATGGGCCTAACAGGTCACCTGAGTTGTAATGCAATTGTTATTTGTTGTTGTGATATGTCAAAAATAAAAATTACATATATATATATGTATAGCAGGGAATTTTGCCCCTCACCAGGGAGGAATTAGTACCCAAGGGGTTGTGAAATTCACATTTTGATTAAGCACATCAGGATATTTCCATCCATGAGAAGGTTTTTTAACATATCTGGATCTGGAAGTAGACAATTATTGTTTGAGCTATTTTGGCCCCTTTTGGCTCCGCCCCTCAGGCCCTTAGCGTCCACATGATCACATCATGTAAATGTATCCCCTCCCCAAGAGTAAAAGGGCGACAATTGAAAAAAAAAACCTTAAGATATACACCTCATATACATCAGATATACACCTTCTAAACATCAGGTATATACCTTCTATACATCATGTATACACCTCCTATAGGTCAGGTATACACCTTCCATGCATCAGGTATATATACCTTCTATACATCATGTATACACCTCCTATAGGTCAGGTATACACCTTCCATGCATCAGGTATATATACCTTCTATACATCAGGTATACACCTCCTATAGGTCAGGTATATATATACACCTTCCATGCATCAGGTATATATATACCTTCTATACATCAGATTACACCTATACATCAAGTACATCTTGTATGCATGCACATATACATGAGGTATATGTAAGGTCCATATTCTCTGTAGGTAAGGTACCTCATCTTTATAATAGTTGTCTGATATTGGTTCATATTGATTGCATGCACAGGAAATATAACATGTTTGCTTGTGCTGGAGTTTCCCATTTATGTTCCCTTATTGTGGCCTCTCAAGAACAAGAAGCACAGGCACATTATTAATAGCTCACCTGGAATAATATTTTTCATTAAAAGTTGTTGATTACCTCTTACCATACAGGAAATATCAGCTTGGGGATCTCAACAATTTCCATGTTATGACTGAAGGAGTAAGTCCTCAGGGATGGGGTGGGCTCCATTAGGGACTATCTTGGTATCATGAGTGTTTTTCCTCTGCATGCCCAGCAGCATTTGGATGGGATCTTTACTGATTTCATGTAAAATTTGGGGACTATAAGCCCCTTGTGGCAGGGCAGGACCCTGGCGCCAATCATGTAAGCATGGATGTATTCAGATGGTTACATGGTGGGGGATCTTAATTATCTTTACACCCAAACTTCCTCTATTGGCACCCAAATGCTCTGGCCCAGTGACTGATTTGCCTCTGTTTTTTTCAGACCTGAGATATGCTACAATTACAGGTTTTTTAAGATTAAATGTCTTATTTTCCTCTTTACCGGAAATATACCATGTATATACTTTGTATCATGTACATTGTATCTTCTGGAAAATGAGTCAATACACTATATATAATAGAGATGATAAATACAGGTACCTCATGCAATGAGGCTGTATTATAGAGGATACCCTTACTAAATAAATAAGGACTTTTTATGTACCCTGTATACCACTCTCTTTATACCATTCTTTATATACTCTGTAAACCACTTCTTATTTACCCTGTTAACTAGTTTGTATAATCTGTATACAAATCATTATATAACCTTCTCAATATTTCTTTAAAAAGATATCTTTGTTGTGTTTTATAATAAACAAGAGGCACTGAGTTAGGACAAGTCTTTCTAACAAAAGTGTATCCAAGTTTTGATGCTCAGCAATATATTATATATATATATATTACTACATCCAGGTATAACACATGTAGTTACTACTACTGACAGGTATTACACATGTATATATTATCACAGATAGGTATTACACATGTAGTTACTACTACAGACAGGTATTACACATGTATATATTATCACAGATAGGTATTACACATGTAATTACAACTACAGACAGGTACTACACATGCATATACTATCACAGATAGGTATTACACATAAATACTACTACAGACAGGTATTAAACATGTACTACTACATACATGTATTACACATGAATATACTATCACAGACAGGTATTGCACATGTATTTACTACCACAGACAGATCATACACATGCATTTACTATCACAGACAGGTATTACACATGTATATACTATCACAGACAGGTAATACACATGTAATTACTACTATAGACAGTTATTACACATGCATATATTATCACAGACAGGTATTACACATGTATATACTATCACAGACAGGTATTACACATGTAATTACTACTACAGACATGCTGTAAGTGTTACCATGTATCTGGCTTGTGTGAAATGCCTTTTAGGTCACAAAATACAATTGTATCTCTACAAAATATATCTTATAAGTGATCAATATCTCAAAGACTTTAAAGAACATGCACCTGATGATGAAATATCACTTATCTGTATACATATGTATCAAATAATGAAATATTACTTCTTGTCTGTAATAGTATAAGTAAATACAAGTTTATAACCAGTTTGAAACAATGAATTAATGTTCCTTACATTACAGTATATTGATAGAACATAGAATTACAAATACATAAGTATGTTCTTTAATGTCTGTGATAGTTAAAACAATTTTATCTGAAACAATATAATTAAAGATACATAGCCTGTCTGTGATAATAAATACAGGTGTATAACCAGTCTGAAACAGTAAATAAAAAAATAAGTCCCCATGTCTATCTATATATGTTATACTCCACAGAGACCAAAATGGCTTTAATGCGGTCTGTGATAAGCAGCCGAAACAATTAATAAATGTTCCTAATATGTTTAATGTCAATTACCTGTCTGTGAATTTGTACGGGTAATATTACAATTTTATCAAATTTCTTTAAAAACATTTAGAGGAAATCCGTGAAGAAAATCTTATAGAAATTGTAAGTAATACATGCAGTAGGATCGTTTTCCTTCAGTTATGAAATACATAGGAACATCCATTTCTCAACCACTTACCCCCCATCTACTTTATAAAGCTTAACCTTTTAAAATAATGTTAATACCGCTATAACCAGACCTATTTGGTGGCATTAAACTCCTACTTTCACTTTCACATACTTCATTTCCGGTTAAGAGATACGTACAAAACTAAGGCTTTCGATTTAATGCTTTACCGAGCGCTGTGGAGGAGGGTTTATTATCTCAAATTAAAATCTCGTTCTTTATAAGATATCTTATAACCGAATTGTATAAGATATCTCATTTTATTTTGTTTATAAGATATCTTATATATTATATAAGATATCTTCTAAAAGATATAAGATATCTCATTTAATCTTCTTTATAAGATATCTTATATCTTTTATGAGATATCTTATAAAGAAAGGTATATAAGATATCTCATTTATTATATAAGATATCTTATAAAGTATATAAGATATCTCATAAAGTATATAAGATATCTTATATAATTAAATAAGATATCTTATATAATTTGGTTAAGTACTGGATCAACATTTCTCCATGCATAAATGACAACTTGGCTTGCCATATTGTCCAGTAGACATTAATACACAAGCACTACAGCATTTACTAACAACGGTGTGCCTGTCAGGGATAAATACCTTGTTGTTTGTTCCTGCTTTTTCACTGGTATAAAATAACAACCAGTTTAAGAAAATACCTTATCATGACTCTGAGCAGACAATGAATATTGGATGCCATAGTCTGAGTGAGTGATGTCGCCTGTAAATTATGTATAACACCGTACATTAAAACCTTGGTTATAACAGTAAATTTATGCTGTTAGTGTAAAACACTGAGTTTAGAGTTATTAAAAAAACACTGATTTTAAAACAGCTGTTGAAAAATTGACGAGTGATCTGGGAATTACTCATACTTTGTAGAAAGATAATTACTGTCACTCTGACTCAAAAGTTCTCTCCAGCTTAGCACGTAGCTTAAATGGAGCCCATGGGACACATGTGCTTTGTTTGGTGTAAAGCACATGATAAGCTTACAACAAAGAAGTGCCTGCTTCCTCTCTAGTAGTGCATCGTAAACTCTAAATCTACAATCCGTTGATCAACCAGATTCTATAAGCTAACTGTTTCCAATAATCTACAAAAGATTTCTTTTATTGTTTTCTTAATGTTCAATCACTAATGTGTTTGAGCTATACATAGTTTTAATTGTTGCAAATCAGGTTGCCATCTAGTTGCAAGGTATTACTTGTATCAATTATTCATCTGTAGCCTTGTTAGGTGCCGATGTCAGCCTCTGGAACCAATGGGCTGCTGAACAAGTTTACCTTAACCTCTCGATGTAAAACTATTATTATGACGCCAATGCTGTTCTGTAATAAGTGGCTTTATTTGGAACCAAAACAAGTCAATGATGTCAGTTTCCAATTTGGCAGTCTTTGTTATTGAAACTACTTGTAACTTGCATTGGCATATATATATATATACACATTATCTGTCATTTTGTTAAGTACTTGATGGAAGGCAGTAATTTTTCAGTGAGCATCTAAGTTGAGACCAGGGCATGACTATCCGTAATTCATGTTTTCATTCCTGATTCTCATTAGTTGCGTTGATGTTGATTATCATGTCATGAATGTTAATTTCATTTCTCCCGTAATCTCTCTCTCAAAAAAAGAAAATACAAGTCACTGGGTGTTGTTTTTGCAATCTCCACGAATATAATGTTTCCACCGTGATATGTAATAAAGATGACTTAATTACTAGTGTATGAGAAGAAACAAACTCATCATTATAATTCCTCCCTATTGGATTGGTACAATCGTATTTGTATTTAGTAGAAGTATTATACAGGAAGTGAGGTCAGGAGATTGAGGACAGCATGCCTTGTCATCCTCTGCCAAGTATGTTATGTCTGGGGTTCAACTGGTGTGTGATATGACTTACTAATAACAGGTTCAGGGAATGGTATGCCATGTCAGGTTTCTAGTCTTCATGTCGTGTAATAATGACATTGTGGGCAATAGTTCAGGCTCCCTTTAAGACATGTTGAGTAAGCATGACTTTGTGGGCAGTAATTAAGGCACCCTTTAGGACATGTTGTGTAATCATGACTTTGTGGGCAGTAATTAAGGCACCCTTTGGGACATGTTGTTTAATCATGACTTTGTGGGCAGTAGTTCAGGCACCCTTTGTGACACGTGTAAGCATGACTTTGTCGGCAGTAGTACAGGCACCCTTTGTAACACGTGTAAGCATGACTTGGTGGGCAGTAGTTCAGGCTCCCTTTAAGACATGTTGAGTAAGCATGACTTTGTGGGAAGTAGTACAGGCACCCTTTAGGACAAGTTGAGTAATAATGACTTTGGGGGCAGTAGTACAGGCACCTCTTGTGACACGTTTAAGCATGACTTTGTGGGTAGTAGTACAGGTGCCCTTTGTAACACGTGTAAGCGTGACTTTGTGGGCAGTAGTGCAGGCACCCTTTGTGACTCGTGTAAGCATGACTTTGTGGGTAATAGTTCAGGCACCCTTTGAGACACGTGGAAACATGACTTTGTGGGCAGTAAATGACTTTGTGGGCAGTAATTAAGGCAACCTTTGGGACATGTTGTGTAAGCATGCCTTTGTGGGCAGTAGGTCAGGCACCCTTTGTGACACGAGTAAGCATGACTTTGTGGGTAGTAGTACAGGTGCCCTTTGTAACACGTGTAAGCGTGACTTTGTGGGCAGTAATTAAGGCAACCTTTGGGACATGTTGTTTAATCATGACTTTGGGGGCAGTAGTACAGGCACCCTTTGTGACCCGTGTAAGCATGACTTTGTGGGAAGTAGTACAGGCACCCTTTGTAACACGTGTAAGCGTGACTTTGTGGGCAGTAAATGACTTTGTGGGCAGTAGTGCCGGCACCCTTTGCGACTTGTGTAATCATGACTTTGAGAGAAGTAGTACAGGCACCCTTTGTAACACGTGTAGCATGACTTTGTGGGCCGTAGTACCGGCACCCTTTGTGACACATGTAAGCATGACTTTGTCGGCAGTAGTACAGGCACCCTTTGTAACACGTGTAAGCATGACTTTGTGGGCAGTAATTAAGGCACCCTTTGGGACATGTTGTGTAAGCATGACTTTGTAGATAATTGTTCAGTTTCCCTTTGGAAGATGTTGTGATGGATTCAGAGTGATACAGCAAGTCCTTGTCAGGTGTCTTTTTGTGTCAAACAAGCAGTACTTTTTCATTTTTAGAAGGTTTGTTTGGAACTTTTAGTTCACCTGCCTGAAAGACATAAGTGAGCTTATGGCTTGGCACAGCATCTAGCATCCAGCTGTCTGTACATCTGTTGTTGGTACATACAGGTTCAATTTGTTTTCTTTAAACAACTTCTTCTGAAGAACAAAGAGTTCTAGGGTCCTGATATTTTGTCTGTAGCAAGCAGGGGGTAGAAATTATCAAGTTTGTTCAAATACAAGATATTGACCCACTTTCAAGGTCACAAGGGTCAAATTTGTTGAAACATTTCAATAAGTTCTTCTGAATTACTAATAGCCTTAGGCATATATTCAGTATGTTGCATGCTGCAAAATGGTTTTCAAATTTGTTCAAATGGATGATCGACTTGACCCTCTTTCAAGGTCACATGGAGCTAATATAATAAAACTTTTAAACATCTGCTTTTAAAATTATTTAAGGCCTACTAGAGTAGTAGTATTTTGTCTGCAGCTTCCTAGAATATCATTCTATCAAGGGTGACCTTAACCTGTTTGACCTTGTCAGGTTGAGAATATACAGATTTTAGACATGTTTTTTGCCAACTGCATTGATTAACAAGTGAGAGATTCAGGCCCTACAAACCACTTGTTTAATTTGTCAGGTCCATTTCCTTTGTGTCAGGTACATAGTGTATCACATTGTGGCGAGATCATAGAATAGCATGACAGAGCTGGATATTGTGTCCATGTACAGAATGACATGACATCCGATCAGAATAGGGAATACTGGTTTTACGAGTTATTGATAAATAAGATTGTTAAATATAAATATTTTATCTATGTAGTTAGTTGTAGTACAATACTCCATTCAATATTATTTGTTTTGTGAAATCGTTTGAAGTAAATCCTATTAGATATTTAATATAACACAATAGAAACAAATGTTTTTCACCAGTATGTGCTATAGGAATAGTGTGACTGATGTTTTATGTTGTCATAGCTACCAATAACATACCAAACCTGATCATGTGTAGTGGTGTACAACAGTAGATCTAGATACTTTCACCGGCAGTTCTTCTCCTGACTTCACATGTTTGTACAATTTGGGATAGTTCATCATCAGAGACTGGTTAATAAAACCATGTGTAAATTGGTAAAAATTCTGTTGAAATATAAACAGTGCCTTCATTCAGCACACAGATATACGTACCTTGTAGGCCTTTTCTCAGCTCCAATTCAATACTTTGGCTACTATGATGAATTGCAAATACTGGCACAAAGGTGGATTCTTTACATCATGGATGTTTCTGAGAAAGAATAATTTCTTTACTGAAAAATATGCAATGTAAATTGACAAATAGACTGGTGTGAGTTTATCAATATAGATCACACTGCCATTGGTTTTCACATTTATTTATTTGTGGGTTTGCATGGCTGCAACCATCTTGATTTGAGGCTGGTATGCCTCTACACGGATATCAAAAGAGAAATCATGCAGTTTGGTTACAAGAGTAATTAACACGTTATAAGTCTATGAACTATTTTCTTGATGACAGTAGCCTTAATACCTTAATACAGATTAAGCTCAATTTTGTATATTTCTCATAACTTAAGTACAACTTCATTATATACAAATCACAAATCTGAACTCTGTAAATCTGACTTATGAGGTTTTAACTACCTTTTAATGTTGGTAAAAAACAAACACTTCAATTCCTTTAATTTGTCAATGGTGAACATGTGGAAAGAAAAGAATTTCAAAGAGGCTGACCACCAATCTGAAAACCAATTCCAGCAGGAGTTTAATTTGAATACATTACTCTTGTTACTTTAGTAAAGCAGTTAATAAACTAGGTAATGGAATAAAACTGGAAGTGTGTGGGTGTTTACGAGTGAATTCCAATAGTTGATCTGTGTTATTGATACAGTGTATAATCTATCACTAATGTCATCCGATTAGAACAGATACCTCCTTGCTGTTAGTTGAACAGAAAGAGTTTGCATTTGATAACATAATTGAAAGATGTACAAGAATACATGCATTATGCTGAGGTAATTTTTCGAATTAAAAAGTTATTATAGGAGAAACTCTGACATCAGTTAAAAGTACAATGGCTGAGGTAACAAATCCTGTAACAACTTTATCATCGTGTGACTATCATCTATAATGATTTATCATCATGTGACTATCATCTTTTATGATTAATCATCATGTCACTGTCTTCTGAGATGATGAGGTTTGTCATCACGTGATTGTCATCTGAGATGATGAGCTATGTCATCATGTCACTGTCATCTGAGATGATGAGCTTTGTCATCACATGACTGTCATCTGAAATGATGGAGCTATGTTATCATGTGACTGTCATCTGAGATGATGGAGCTATGTTATCATGTGACTGTCATCTGAGATGATGGAGCTATGTCATCATGTGACTGTCATATGAGATGATGGAACTATGTCATCATGTGACTGTCATCTGAGATTATGGAGCTATGTCATCAAGTGACTGTAATCTGAGATGATGGACCTATGTCATCATGTGACTGTCATCTGAGATGATGGAACTATGTCATCATGTGACTGTCATCTGAAATGATGGAGCTATGTCATCATGTGACTGTCATATGAGATGATGGAGCTATGTCATCATGTGACTGTCATCTGAGATGATGAAGCTATGTTATCATGTGACTGTCATCTGAGATGATGGAGCAATGACATCACATGACTGTCATCTGAGATTATGGAGCTATGTCATCAAGTGACTGTCATCTGAGATGATGGAACTATGTCATCATGTGACTGTCATCTGAGATGATGGAGCAATGACATCACATGACTGTCATCTGAGATTATGGAGCTATGTCATCAAGTGACTGTCATCTGAGATGATGGAACTATGTTATCATGTGACTGTCATCTGAGATGATGAGCTATGTCATCATGTGACTGTCCTCTGAGATGATGGAGCTATGTCATCATGTGACTGTCATCTGAGATAATGAGCTTTGTCATCATGTGACTGTCATCTGAGATGATTGAGCTATGTCATCTGAGATAATGGAGCTATGTCATCATGTGACTGTCATCTGAGATGATGGAACTATGTCATCATGTGACTGTAATCTGAGATGATGGAGCTATGTCATCATGTGACGGTAATCTGAGATGATGAGCTATGCCATCATGTGACTGTCATCTGAGATGATGGAGCTATGTCATCACATGACTGTCATCTGAGATGATGGAGCTATGTTATCATGTGACTGTCATCTGAGATGACGGAGCTATGACATCACATGACTGTCATCGGATCATAAACTGATGGAGAATGTTTGAATTATACTGATTTAAAGTTATAGAGTGTAGAAGGCATGTTTTGTACTCTCAGAGACCAAATTTTCAATGTTCATGCTGCCCTTTATATACCTGATATTAGTGTTACTTGAGTACAGGGGAAGTGTAGGAATACTTTTAACTGACATGATGAAGGAAGGAGTTGAGTGCAAAGTCAGATGTAAATTGGCAGTGCAACTGCATTAAGTGTAACTCATCATTTATTGGGAGAAATTTTTAACTACAATACTCCAACAATGATTTGATATTAACCGGTAGTCAATCTAAAGTTTGACTGTTGTAATACCATACACATTGTGCATATATTTCCATATGCATGAGATAATACAAATATGGATACATATTTATTTATGAGATAACTGCTGGTGATGGTTGCTTACCTTGCTAGCGATCTTAAAGTGATATAGATCAGACTTGCTAGATGAGTGATTTTGACGGATCTGTAGAAAAATATACATGCTTTGTACATAGTCACCATGGGTGTCACTGAGGTAATAGACAACCCTGTCTGTGTACAATAGACAACCCTGTCTGTGTACAATAGACAACCCTGTCTGTGTACAATAGACAACCCTGTCTGTGTACAATAGACAACCCTGACTGTGTACTGTTGCTACTGCATTAGTGGTGAACCATTTGCTCTGCAGTAAACCATGAGTTTTGCTGGAACCTGTGATGAAGCCCTTGCTGTCTCCCCTACTCCATGAAGCCCCTGTTGTCTCCGCTACTCCATAAAGTCCTTCCTGTTTCCTCTACTCCATGGAAGCCCCTGCTGTCTCCCCTACTCCATTGAAACCCCTGCTGTTTGCCCTACTCCATGGAAACCCCTGCTGTCTCCCCTACTCATGAAGCCCTTGCTGTTTCCCCCTACTCCATGAAGCTCCTGCTGTCTCCGCTACTCCATAAAGTCCTTGCTGTTTCCCCTACTCCATGGAAGCTCTTGCTGTTTCCTCTACTCCATGGAACCCCCTCTGTTTCCCCTACTCAATGGAAGCCCTTGCTGTTTCCCCTACTCCAAGAAAGCCCCTGCTGTTTCCCCTACTCCATGGAAGCCCCTGCTGTTTCCCCTCCTCCTTGAAGCCCTTGCCTTTTCCTTTTTTTCAATGAAGTCCCTGCTGTTTCCCCTACTGCATGGAAGCCCCTGCTGTTTCCCCTCCTCCTTGAAGCCCTTACTGTTTCCTGAACTCCTTGAAGCCCTTACTGTTTCCTGAACTCCATGAAGCCCTTGCTGTTTCCCTTTTTTCAATAAAGCCCTTGCTGTAGATTCAGCTGTCACCCCAATTCATTGCAGCCCTGTAATCTCCAATATCTCGACATATTTCTCCTGTTCAATGTAACCTCTGCCTACTTTTAATCCTCAATTTATTAGTATGTTTACAGCTATTTTTCTTCTTTTTCAGAATATCGAATTCTAGGGAAAAAGGGTGAAGGCACATTCTCTGAGGTTTTAAAATGTCAAAATATAAAAGATGGCACATACTGGGCGTGCAAGAAGATGAAACAAACTTATGACAGGTGAGTTTCCTTAGTGATAACATTATCTAAACCCTGAATGGGCAATACATCAAGGTCATCACTTTCAACCCTCAAGGTCATTGGCATCAAAATCATAATCAGACAAATTGTGAAGGTTGTCCCTAGTTGTACCTAATTTGTCTTTACATTTGTAAATGACAGATGACTCACTTATATGAGTGTTCCTGTAGTTGCCGTCTGTATATACTAAATAGATACTTTAACAAATATATCAAGGTGGGCCAAATATAGAGATGGTTCGAAAGAAGGAAAAACACCTATATGTTTTATCCTTGGAGATTTGTATAATATTTATTCACACTGATACTGTGTAAGTTATGAATCTCAGTAGACACATGACATAGTCAAAATCATTTATTATCATCCTGAATGGTGATGGTTTGGTTAGAATTAAACTTAAAAGTGGTGAAAAATGTCAGGAGCAAACAAATTATCTTGGCAATTAAAGCAGTACCCATTTATTCATATCCCCATACAATGTGACCATTTTATATTGTTTTTCCATTTCATATATAATTTATACTCATTTGCCATATTTTATATTGATTCCTGTACATTTATCAATTTTCTATAATTGTTTGTATATGTAGAGACATAGACAATAAGAGTGGGCTAATAGTCTGAGAATTCTCCAGCTGGAGTAGTGGTTCTAAAGCCACTAACATGATTGACTAGTCAAAATTTGATATTGTTTATCTTGTTGATAAAAATTGATTTAGTGGAATTTGCACATGGATTATTGCAAAAATTGGAAACTACTTCCCAAAATTGACTCAAGTATATTCAAAACTAATTTCTAGCCCTGTTGTATATTCATTGTACATACAAATACAATATACCTATTCTCAATACAAACATGCTCAAATACGATACCTTGAATAAGTTACTAAAGATTTTGGGGGAAAATTGAGGTCAAATAGGAAGCTTTTAAATATTTAAAATGGTCATGACAATAACAAAAAATATATATTTAAAACGTACTTGGACAAAAGCCAAAATATGCTGCCCTGTATCAGACTGGTATGATTTGGCACACTTGGTGGGGTATACTTACAGTCTTACACGGGTGGAGTTGCACACAAGTAAAACTTGTACCAAGCCATACAGATGGAAATCTTCAGTAAATGGATATTTCATATTTCACATTCAATTTACACTGATGTGAATTAATGAGTCTTAAATGTTCAGATTGATGTATGTGTTATGTACAGGTACGGGAGATTAACCGACAAGCACACATTTTTTATACAGTAGGTCAACCACTCTACAATTCTGTAATTGATGCGTGATTTTTCAACATAAAAAATATCAAACTGGAGCAGGTCACAGCATATGTACCTCCTATGAAATCTCAAACTTACCATTGATGGCATTGAGCCTAGCTCCCTGGTAGACCATTTGATGACTGGTCTGCTGCCAAACATAGTCTATGAACCCTTCGTTAAACAGAAATCAAATTGAGCTATAGCATTGTCCTAGGCTTGCTTTGGATGATTTGATTGTATCACTCATTAATGCAACATATTGTTTTTATTATCTGATTCCTCTCTGACTAGATCTACTTGATATATATACAGGTTTATCAATACAATTCTTAATATCATTATTGAGACAACACTAGGAATCAACACTCAGTTCACAAAACCACCACCAACAAAACCACCAGGCTCACCTATGCTAACCTCATTGCCAATAAGTTCCCCATGTAGCTATCAGCTCAGTGCAAATGGTTAATTCAATTTCTGCCTATCCTGTTCAACATTTTTAGGCTAACTGACAGCCTCCCCGATTTTTTGGTATGTGCCAACGGAACTACATGCCTCATATATTTACTCAACAGTCTTGGGGTCAGAATACACTAAGAATACAGTCCAAAACATCTTGTGGAAGTCCCAGCCCTTCTCTAACATCTGTGCTCCTGATCTATATGGCAACCTATTGATCAATTTGTTAATTTTCAAATATTAGTAAAAGACTGAACTTCTGCCTAGATCACTGACAGGGGTGTTGTCATGACTACACTTAAAGTGATGGTGTTGTAAACTAAATCCCTGTCCTGAACACACACACAAGTTGTTTCCCTCCGTTTAAAGGTGATGCAAACAATTGAAATTATATAAGAAGACATGGATCCATCAGCACTTATTTTAATACCCTGCCTAATGATAATTTTTTCAGTATGAGATCTTTGTTGGGGGAGTAAAGTCAGGGAATACTCTGAATATAAGTAAAATGAAGCTCTAGGTGTTCCATTTCTGTCTTGTCTCAAGCTCACCGGACTGCTTTGGCTTAAGCTCATTCCCTGGTGTATTATTCTTTTTCAAAAAATCATAATAAAAAACAGACCAATTTAGTCATAATTATCACAAATTGAATGCCAAATTGGCGGATGGTATATCACTCGATCCCAGATAGGCACATCTGCTGACATCCAACCAGGAAGTGCCAAGTCACAAATCATTTGAGTTCAAAATGTTCAGTTTCCCGTTGGTATATGTACACTCTGAAAGATCACGCCATTTCATTTTGATATGTGAGAGCATTACATTGTCATTTTAATAGCTGAACAAATATCGATCATCAAAACATTGCAACTGAAAACACCTCACAGGAAGATTCAAGATACAGGAAATATCAAACAAACTTACAGTGATGCATTTGCATACTGCTTTAATGATTTTTCTGCTCTTTCTAAACATTTCTTTCTTGACTGGGCTTGTATTTTATTTTGTCAAAATGTTTTGATAATAATTGTAAGCATGTGTAACAGCATTATAGTAAATGTAATGTGCTAAGACAGAGCAGCAGGTCCAGGATTTCATGTTAAGATGGTGTGACATTGGGTGACAATTGTCTTCAGCACAATCTATATGGGGGTGGGGGTAGGGAATTAACACTACAAAGTGGAGCTGCCACTGCAAGGTATGAGGATGGCAGATAAAAAAAAGTAATTGTGGTAATTACAGGAATGGTAATGACACACTCTTGTTTTGTTTGTTGTAAGATCCTCAAAAGTGAAAATCCCAGCCCCACAACCTTGTCGCCCTCCATAACACCTGTGTCACTCCTCCCCAGCCCCACAACTTTGTTGCCCTCCATAACACCTGTGTCACTCTTCCGCAGCCCCACAACCTTGTCGCCCTCCATAACACCTGTGTCACTCCTCCCCAGCCCCACAACTTTGTCGCCCTCCATAACACCTGTGTCACTCCTCCCCAGCCCCACAACCTTGTTGCCCTCCATAACACCTGTGTCACTCCTCCCCAGCCACCCAACCTTGTCGCCCTCCATAACACCTGTGTCACTCTTCCCCAGCCCCACACCCTTGTCACCCTCCATAACACATGTGTCACTCCTCCCTAGCCCCACAACCTTGTTGCCCTCCATATCACCTGTGTTACTTCTCCCCAGCCCCACAACCTTGTCACCCTCCATAACACCTGTATCACTCCATCCCAGCCCCCCAACCTTGTCACCCACCATAACACCTGTGTCACTACTCCCCAGCCACCCATCCTTGTCGCCCTCCATATCACCTGTGTCACCTTTCCCCAGCCCCACAACCTTGTCGCCCTCCATAACACCTGTGTCACTCCTCCCCAGCCCCACAACCTTGTCGCCCTCCATAACACCTGTGTCACTCCTCCCCAGCCCCACAACCTTGTCGCCCTCTATAACACCTGTGTCACTCCTCCCCAGCCACCCAACCTTGTCGCCCTCTATAACACCTGTGTCACTCCTCCCCAGCCACCCAACCTTGTCGCCCTCTATAACACCTGTGTCACTCCTCCCCAGCCACCCAACCTTGTCGCCCTCCATAACACCTGTGTCAATCCTCCCCAGCCACCCAACCTTGTCGCCCTCCATAACACCTGTGTCACTCCTCCACACACCTTGTCACCCTCCATAACACCTGTGTCACTCCTCCCCACACCTTGTCACCTCCCCTGTCTTCTGTAATCCCCGTCTTCTGTAACCAGGATGACTTGTAACATCATACCACCTCTGCCAGCTGTCAGCATGCGGTCTCTCTGGGTGTTAGCCATGGTGTTTGGTTTATCTTGCATGTCACCGTTGTTGTGACTCCGTGTGACTCTAGCCTAGGTTACTTATTGATTCTAACATTATATCATATCTGTATTATTGATTCTGGGATCTATCAGCTCACATATCTTTATAGTTATCTATAAACACAGCAGGTAGATACAATCTATTACCTGTGCTGTTTTTTTACCTGTTATCGACAGAAAACAAATTCTGTTACTTGGTATCTATGTTGGAATAATCTCTTCATTTAATCTGGTTCTTAACTCAGATCCTTAGGGAAATAGGTTATTCAACAGTTGCTATGATACTTTTTCACAATATTTCACTCCAGCAAATACATTTTTTCTCACGTCACCCTATCTGCATCAAAAGGTCAGGAAAAATATCATAAAATGTTCAGATTATGTTTTTAAGCAACATTTGTCAATAGTTCAACAGATTTGTATCGACCTATTTATATGTACAATCATCCACTTAGGAGTTGTACAGGCTTGGACAAAAGCAACTTTGTAAAGACAGGCCTGGGACAGAAGAAATATATTTGTACTTTCTTAACAAAGCATCTTATAATTAAATATTCTTTTGTGTCAATCAATTTGTACCTTGTAGTGAAATGTACATACTTTATCAATGTTTTGCCTGAGGTCAGAATGCTTTGGTAGTAAATCCGTGGCGATTTGCTGACATGTTGTGAATTAAGATTAAAGATATATGGAGTTTGCATGAACCTATTTTTCACTGAAGGTAATATTGATTCAGTAGAATTACTGAACAACAATTCGCGGATGGTATACCAATATTTGTAGTTTTTACATATTATTTTTCATTTGTATATTCCTTCCCATAGCAGGTGCATGTATACATGTTTTACATATGATTTGCTATTTACGGGTTCTATACCAGGTGTCTTACATATTACTTATTTCCCATAGCAGGTGTCTTATTCCACAAAGCAGATGTCTTATTTGAAGTTTCCCATAGCAGGTGTCATAATTGACTTATTTCAAAAAGTAGGTATTTTACCTAGTATATATGACTTATTTCCCATAGCATGCGACAATTAGACCAGTAACTGCAGTTAACGCTATCCGCAGTATGGTAGTAACTGACCCAGTATCTGTGGATGTGTTTACACCTCCTGGACGGTGTCCTGGACATTAATGTACTAGGAAGCCCCTGCCATTTGCACCTGCCTGTGTAGAATCAATATGTCTTACCTGTTTAGTACCACAATATGGCCTGATTAAGATCAAAGTGAAGGGTACCTGTACAGCTAAGTAGCTTATTTATTTTGTCAGCTTACAATTATCTTCAACTGTTTTCTTAAATAATTAATACAGAAAAGGCTTGTAACATGTTTGTGTTGAATGGGTAACTATGTAGGAAACAAACATGTACCAACCATTACAAATGGAAAAACAAAACATGTACGGTGTCCCTCGAACCATTACAAATGGAAAAACAAAACATGTACTGTGTCCCTCGAACCATTACAAATGGAAAAACAAAACATGTACGGTGTCCCTCGAACCATTCCAAATGGAAAAACAAAACATGTACGGTGTCCCTCGAACCATTTCAAATGGAAAAACAAAACATGTACGGTGTCCCTCGAACCATTATAAATGGAAAAACAAAACATGTACGGTGTCCCTCAAACCATTACAAATGGAAAAACGAACATGTACGGTATCCCTCGAACCATTACAAATGGAAAAACAAACATGTACGGTACGCGTCCTTCGAACCATTACAAATGGAAAAACAAACATGTACGGTACGTGTCCCTCAAACCATTACAAATGGAAAAACAAAACATGTACGGTGTCTCTCAAACCATTACAAATGGAAAAACAAAACATGTAAGGTGTCCCTCGAACCATTATAAATGGAAAAACAAAACATGTACGGTGTCCCTCGAACCATTTCAAATGGAAAAACAAAACATGTACGGTGTCTCTCAAACCATTACAAATGGAAAAACAAAACATGTAAGGTGTCCCTCGAACCATTATAAATGGAAAAACAAAACATGTACTGTGTCCCTCGAACCATTACAAATGGAAAAAAAAAACATGTACGGTGTCCCTCGAACCATTACAAATGGAAAAACAAAACATGTACTGTGTCCCTCGAACCATTACAAATGGAAAAACAAACATGTACGGTACGTGTCCTTCGAACCATTACAAATGGAAAAACAAACATGTACGGTGTCCCTCAAACCATTACAAATGGAAAACAAAACATGTACGGTGTCCCTCGAACCATTACAAATGGAAAAACAAAACAAATTCAGTTCACAGATAAAATTCATTAAATTAATAAAAAATACTTTATGTTTAACGTTTTAGTATATATATGTATAAGGCTTCCTACCCTGTCAACAGTCTCTATAGATAGGGGTTGTCTTCATTGTTTACAGATAATGTATCAAATTGGATTTTGAATATGGCATGGACAACCTCTGTTCTGCGTGTGCTATAGTTTGTATCAGGTTGCTACGTAGGTATATCTTTTAGGGAAAGTTAAAACTACAGCTGCTCTATACTATTTCTTCTCTACATCACTGATGTTGGAATTGGCTGTCTAAAATAAAAATCACACATACCAGGGAAAATATTGTCTAAATCGACTGCCTGGTGGTGTTAATGTTTAGGTACAGAAGGTGATAGTATAACACAGGTGGTGTTACTGTTTAGGTACAGAAGGTGATAGTATAACACAGGTGGTGTTACTGTTTAGGTACAGAAGGTGATAGTATAATACAGGTGATGTTACTGTTTAGGTACAGACGGTGATAGTATAACACAGGTGGTGTTACTGTTCAGGTACAGAAGGTGATAGTATAACACAGGCGGTGTTACTGTTTAGGTACAGAAGGTGATAGTATAACACAGGTGGTATTACTGTTTAGGTACAGAAGGTGATAGTATAACACAGGTGGTATTACTGTTTAGGTACAGAAGGTGATAGTATAACACAGGAGGTGTTACTGTTTAGGTACAGAAGGCGATAGTATAACATAGGTGGTGTTAATGTTTAGGTACAGAAGGTGATCCAATAATACAGGTGGTGTTACTGTTTAGGTACAGAAGGTTATAGTATAACACAGGTGGTGTTACTGTTTAGGTACAGAAGGTTATAGTATAACACAGGTGGTGTTACTGTTTAGGTACAGAAGGCGATAGTATAACATAGGTGGTGTTAATGTTTAGGTACAGAAGGTGATAGTATAACAGGTGGTGTTACTGTTTAGGTACAGATGGTGATAGTATAACACAGGTGGTGTTACTGTTTATGTACAGAAGGTGATAGTATAACACAGGTGGTGCTACTGTTTAGGTACAGAAGGTGATAGTATAACACAGGTTGTGTTACTGTTTAGAAACAGAAGGTGATACAATAATACAGGTGGTGTTACTGTTTAGGTACAGCAGGTGATAGTATAACACAGGTGGTGTTAATGTTTAGGTACCGCAGGTGATAGTATAACACAGGTGGTGTTACTGTTTAGAAACAGAAGGTGATACAATAATACAGGTGGTGTTACTGTTTAGGTACAGAAGGCGATAGTATAACATAGGTGGTGTTAATGTTTAGGTACAGAAGGTGATACAATAATACAGGTGGTGTTACTGTTTAGGTACAGAAGGTTATAGTATAACACAGGTGGTGTTACTGTTTAGGTACAGAAGGTGATAGTATAACATAGGTGGTGTTAATGTTTAGGTACAGAAGGTGATAGTATAACACAGGTGGTGTTAATGTTTAGGAACAAAAGGTGATAGTATAACACAGGTGGTGCTATTTTTTAGGAACAGAAGGTGATAGTATAACACAGGTGGTGTTACTGTTTAGGTACAGAAGGTGATAGTATAACACAGGTGGGGTTACTGTTTAGGTACAGAAGGTGGTAGTATAACACAGGTGGTGTTGCTGTTTACGTACAGAAGGTGATTGTATAACACAGGTGGTGTTACTGTTTAGGAACAGAAGGTGATAGTATAACACAGGTAGTGTTACTGTTTAGGTACAGAAGGCGATAGTATAACACAGGAGGTATTACTGTTTAGGTACAGAAGGTGCTAGTATAACACAGGCGGTGTTACTGTTTAGGGACAGAAGGTGATAGTATAACACAGGTGGTATTACTGTTTAGGTACAGCAGATGATAGTATAACACAGGTGGTGTTACTGTTTAGATACAGAAGGTGATAGTATAACACAGGCGGTGTTACTGTTTAGGTACAGATATTCTTTGTAAACAGTTTCATTTCAGTAATAATTAACATACCTTTAGAATGCATATGTTATGCCTACACTTGTCTCTGTAGTCAAAAAACAAAGGATTAAAAATCTTGCCTTCCCTAACCTCTCATAATCCATATCCCAGTGATAGAGCCACAGAGTAATCTCCCTTCCTCAAAAACCTTTTATGGAGGTTTTCATTATATAGAAGCAGTGGAATTCTATGGATTGTAGGTATAACACAGGTGGTGTTTCTACACAGGTATCCTTTATAAAGAGGTTGTCATTATATAGAAGCAGTGGTATTATAAATAGGGTAGTTGTAGGTTATATTTATAAACAGGTTATCATTATATAATAGCAGTGGTGTTATATTGAAGGTAGTTATAACACAGTTGGTATTAACACACAGGTGATCTTTTAATCAGGTAAATATAGACAGGTGGTATGTAAGGCAGGTTTCATATTGATATTATGTATACATCAGACATCATAATCTCATATCACAGGTATAGCATGAGAAAAACTCAATGATATTTATATTTTAGACTGTCGTTGTTATTGATGCTATATTTTGAGGATCTGAGGTGTACCTGCAGTCAGTGAAATGTTTACCTGAACTCTCTATGGGCTGTGTGTGTGAGTAATGGACACAATTACAGCTTATTTGACTAGGTTCATTATTTACACAAATTATTGGATTTTTGTCCGGTACAATACATTAGACACTAGGTAAACTTAGACACACTATCATTTCCAGTCTCACCTCAGGCAGATCAGGGCCATAGTTTGATTTGGGATTTCGAAGTCTGAAAATTAACATTTGTACACACCACGCTTTACATATTTTTTATATCCAGAGATATGTTTTATTACTCTACCTTTGGTAATGCCTGGTTTTACTTCTGCGGATAAAGTAACATTTTATCCTGTCTACTCTGGCAGTCTTTTTAAACTGTTAAAAAAATGCATACATGTCATTTTCAATACAATTTGGTTTGGTATAACTACAATTACATGAGAAAACACTTTTAAGCATGTACAAATGTGTGATTTTGAAGATATGTTTTATTACTCTACCTTTGGTAATGTCTGGTTTTACTTCTGCGGATAAAGTAACATTTTATCCTGTCTACTCTAGCAGTCTTTTTAAACTGTTAAAAAAATGCATACATGTCATTTTCAATACAATATGGTTTGGTATAACTACAATTACATGAGAAAACACTTTTAAGCATGTACGAATGTGTGATTTTGAAGTAACATTTGTTACCATATAGAGTTATAAGTTAAAACCATAAAATATGAATAATATATGACAATGATATTTACCATTAGCCTTAATGGTGTATGTACCATTCATTGATAGTTAAGCATTTTACACAAATACACTTTACCAGAGATAAGCTCACTCTTGATAGTTAAGCATTTTACACAAATACACTTTACCAGAGATAAACACAATTTTGATAGTTTACTGCTAGATGCACACCCATGAACATTACCAGGAATGAACTGACGTTTGATAGTATATTACCAGGGGTGTAACGTTTGATAGTATATTACCAGGGGTGTAACAAACGGGTTTTCAATGTGTAAGCCCAATGAAGAAGTGTGGTGCCGAAGGCAGCACCTCGAAGCGTGCAGCGCGAGGAGGGGGAGGGTATGGGAGGGGTTTTTCCCCCTCCCATTGGTGGGATCTGAGGGATCTCCCCCAGGAGAATTTTGTTTTCTAGAACGCCTGAGACGCATTCTCCCGTGTTCTGGCGTTAGTTTCAATGGCCATTTTAAAGCAAGAAAATATCGTTTGCCCCTATTATTTTACAAATATTTTGCTTATTTTCGGGTACGTAGGTTGGTACTCATCTACATGATGTACGCCAATTCTGTTATGGAGTTCGGTAACATTATTCCACGGAAAAGAAAAATCTAAGATCATGTGGATTTTGAGATAGTTATTGTTAGAGTTATTCTCTTCTTGTGACGTTTCTCCTCGTGACTGTGACTCCGGTTGCGCAGGGATATGAGACTAGTATCACAAGCTAGTCTACACTAGGAATAGTTTAACACTATGTACATAAGAACCGATATACTGGTCAATGTAAAATATAAAGCCATGGTTTATTACCATTCCTTCCCTTCATATGTATTTTGTATCAATAAAGGGGATAAAAATCATAGGAACAGTTTGTTTCACCATCAGTTNGGGGGCTAGTGAGTACTATGTGTAGACCAATAATTTGCATAGCTAGAGTTGCACTGGCACGGTTACCATGTCGAATGATTGAAGCCAGGCTACCAACCGTATTGTTCCCTTTATATTTATGAAAGCGGTAAAAAACTTAGAAACACTTTATTTCACGGGGAAAACTAGAGTTAGTGTTTGGGTACACTGATAATTAGCAAGGCTAGAGTTTCACTGGCGCGGTTACCACGCCGAATGAATATGCTACTCTCAGTTCTACATTTGTTAGAGACTTTGATTGCAACGAAGTATTTTAATTGGCGGTCTTTATAGCAGATACAAAACACCTGTCATAGCTTTTGAATATTTTATATCATAAAGTCTATGTTGCATCTTCATTTCTTTTATTTTGTCAAAAATGATGTGTAAGCCCGGGCTTTTTTGCTACATAGGTTGTTACACGCCTGATTACCTACTTATATAATTATGATACCATGCACACTATTTGACCATCAGTTTTGGTAATTAATGTTCCATTAGATCAACAAGGAGAAGTATAAAGTCTGTCCTTGGTGTATAGGTTTCCACTACCTGGTATATATAACAGTTGTTGATGTGGTGTAGGCTTCCTGACTGCATGTACACAAACAATTAACCTCGCCTCAATGTACAATGTGTTACACTGAAGTGGAACACAATGGTGTCCCAATGCTTCAGACCTGGAACAGAGCCACACCCACTGACACCAACTCCTGTGCCTGGCTGAGGACTGTAAACACTGCCAAGGAAAAACATCACTGAAAAATTCAATTTCCTTACAATTGTAAAACATTGATTTCTTACCTTTAACATACTGTGCTGTACAATACAGAATAACCTAGAATTGTTTATTCAGTAATCAATTAATTTGCCTTCAAGAATGTTACTCTTTCGTATTTTTGCACAAAAGATATATTGTTGTAGATTCTGTTAAGTAGAAGTCAGTTTGATATTTTTGTATTTCATTGTTGATGTTTCTGGTCATAGGAAACTTGAATCAATATCCATTTTTTTTCTCTACAATTTTCCATATTAATTTATTACTAAGTGATTTGAGGGGAACAAACTGATATTTAAGTATGGACTTTCTTTATACAGTGAAGGTCATGTTTCTCTGACCTCCTTCATACAGTAAAGGTCTTGTTTCTCTGACCTCGTTTATACAGTGAAGGTCAATGTTTCTCTGACCTCCTTCATACAGTAAAGGTCTTGTTTCTCTGACCTCCTTTATACAGTGAAGGTCAATGTTTCTCTGACCTCCTTTATACTGTGAAGGTCGTGTTTCTCTGACCTCCTTTATACAGTAAAGGTCAATGTTTCTCTGACCTCCTTTATACAGTAAAGGTCAATGTTTCTCTGACCTCCTTTATACAGTAAAAGTCAATGTTTCTCTGACCTCCTTTATACAGTGAAGGTCAATGTTTCTCTGACCTCCTTTATACTGTGAAGGTCGTGTTTCTCTGACCTCCTTTATACAGTAAAGGTCAATGTTTCTCTGACCTCCTTTATACTGTGAAGGTCATGTTTCTCTGATCTCCTTTATACAGTGAAGGTCGTGTTTCTCTGACCTCCTTTATACAGTAAAGGTCTTGTTTCTCTGACCTCTTCCATACAGTAAAGGTCTTGTTTCTCTGACCTCCTTTATACAGTGAAGGTCATGTTTATCTGACTTTCTTTATACAGTAAAGGTCATGTTTATCTTTATACAGTAAAGGTCATGTTTATCTGACCTCCTTTATACAGTAAAGGTCATGTTTATCTGACTTTCTTTATACAGTAAAGGTCATGTTTATCTTTATACAGTGAAGGTCATGTTTCTCTGACCTCCTTTATACAGTGAAGGTCTTGTTTCTCCGGATATTTTTATGCCCCGCAACAAAATCGGGGGGCATATAGTGTTGCCGATATCCGTCCTGTCCCGTCCCATCCATGAGCCAGGGCATTTATGTATTATAGACATTTTCTAGTTTTCATTTATTGTTTCTTGTTGTACATTGTGACAATGAAAATCAAGGAAGAATATAATTCAAAGCAATTTATTACAATTCCTATCACAATTCACTAGTTCCATGTCAATAATCATTACAATAATTGTTTATTATTTTTCAATATACCCAGCTCTTATACTTGTACACAGATTGTGTAAGCAATGATTTAAGAAGTTTGTGTATGTATAGTTATGTACAGTTTGTGTATTGTGTATGCATGAATGTATTAAGGGGTTTGTAATACCTACCTATAATGCAATATAATGCAGATGAACACACATGTATGTATACATTAGTAAGATTTACTGTATTAAGTTTTAATTTGATATATATATATATATACCGTATAGTGTATACTAGACTAGTTATAGGTTTACCTAGACATAAACTTGGCAGTGATTTTGAGTATTTGACATCTCAGTCAACTGCCGATCAGTGTAGGTTGTAGTGGTTGTAGGCGAGGTCTACTGGTGACCTTGTATACTACAGAGTTTGTAGGACCGTTGTCTCGTTTGATAGTTAGTGGTGGGAATTAGTCTGAGAATGATAGACTTGGTGTGGAATTACTTGGCCAGAAAGCCTATGTATACTGGTATGTGGTGACATTAAAGGGATCTCATCTATGTTCCTACTCCACATTGTACTCATCTTAGTTACTTACAGGAGGGGACAAAGTACTAATCAGCACAGTGCTTAAAAGTCATAAATACTAATAAAACTAGTACAGTACTTGTCAGTGTATATACCATACTGCAGTAGGGTGTATCAAATTATTTACATGGGCAGTGTAGGGAATAATTGTTATAGTACATGTAGATCACATAGTAGGACGTTTTTGTCAATGTAGTACGACTATCGTGGTATTGATGGGGGTAGTGTAGGGAATAATTGTTATAGTACATGTAGTTTCACATAGTAGGACGTTTTTGTCAATGTAATATGACTATCGTGGTATTGATGGGGGTAGTGTAGGGAATAATTGTTATAGTACATGTAGTTCACATAGTAGGACGTTTTTGTCAATGTAATACGACTATCGTGGTATTGATGGGGGTAGTGTAGGGAATAATTGTTATAGTACATGTAGTTC